>NW_027275673.1:0-53214 GCF_030028105.1 Mobula birostris
AGGTGCACGAAAACGCAGTGATATAAGGGAAGTTATAGGTGGTGCGCGAAAACGGCAATATAAGGGAAGGTATGAGAGGTGCATAAAAACCCAGTGATATTGGAGAAGTTATGAGAGGTGTGTGAAAACACAGCGATAAAGGGGAAGTTATGAAAGGTGCACGAAAACACAGCGATATAGGGGAAGGAATCGGAGGTGCGCGAAAACAGGGCGATATAGGGGAAGGTATGTGAGGTGCGCGAAGGCACAGCGATATAGGGGATGCTATGGGAGGTGCGCGAATACACAGCGATATAGGGGACGCTATGAGAGGTGCGTGAAAACACAGCGATATAGGGGGAGGTATGAGAGGTACACGAAAACACAGCGATAAGGGGAAGGTATGGGAGGTGCTCGAAAACAAGGCGATATAGAGAAAGGTATGAGAGGTGAGCAAAAACACGGGGATACAGGGGAAGCTATGAGAGGTGAGCAATAACACAGCGATAAATGTGAATCTATGGGATGTGCACAAGGCACAGCGATATAGGGGATGCTATGGGAGGTGCGTGAATACACAGCGATATAGGGGACGTGATGAGATGTGCATGAAAATGCAGCGATATTTGGGAAGGTATGAGAGTTGCAAAAAAAACACAGTGATATAGGAGAAGTTATGAGAGGTGTGTGAAAACACAGCGATATAGGGGAAGGTATGAGAGGTGCACGAAAACAGCGATATAGGTGAAGGAATGGGAGGTGCGCGAAAACAGGGTGATACAGGGGAAGGTATGAGAGGTGCGCAAGTCACAGCGATATAGGGGGAAGTATGAGAGGTGCACAAAAACACAGCGATGTAGGGGAAGGTATGTAAGGTGCTCGAAAACAGGGTGATATAGATGAAATTAATGGAGGTATGCGAAGGCACAGCAATATAGGGGATGCTATGGAAGGTGCGCGAAAACCCAGTAATATAGGGGAAGACAGGAGAGGTGCGCAAAAAGACAGCGATATAGGGGAAGGTATGAGAGGTGCGCAAGGCACAGCGATATAGGGGATGCTATGGGAGGTGCGTGAATACACAGCGATATAGGGGATGTGATGAGATGTGCATGAAAACGCAGCGATATTAGGGTAGGTATGAGAGGTGCACAAAAACTCAGCGATATAGGAGAAGTTATGAGAGGTGTGTGAAAACACAGTGATATCGGGGAAGGTATGAAAGGTGCACGAAAACACAGCGATATAGAGGCTGGAATGGGAGATGTACAAAAACAGGGCGATATAGGGGAAGGTATGAGAGGTGCACAAAAACACAGCGATATAGGAGAAGTTATGAGAGGTGTGTGAAAACACAGCGATATAGGGAAGGTATGAGAGGTGCACGAAAACACGGCGATACAGGGGAAGTTATGAGAGGTGCGCAATAATACAGCAATATAGGAGAGGTTATTAGAGGTGCGTGAAAACCTAGCGATATAGGGGGAGGTATGAGAGGTACACGAAAAAACAACGATATAGGGGAAGGTATGCGAGGTGCTCGAAAGCAGAGTGATATAGAGGAAGTTATGAGAGGTCCGTGAAAACCCAGCGATATAGGGGACGTTATGAGATGTGCGTGAAAACACGGCGATATAGGGGAAGGTATGAGAGGTGCACGAAAATGCAGCTTTATAAGGGAAGGTATAGGAGGTGCGCGAATACAGGGCGCTATAGGGGAAGGTATGAGAGGTGCAAAAAGGCACATTCGATATAGGGGATGCTATGGTAGGTGCGCAAAGGCACAGCGATATAGGAGATGGGATGAGATGTGCATAAAAACGTGGCGATATAGGGGGAGGTATGAGAGGTGCGCGTAAACACGGCATTACAAGGGAATGCATCAGAGGTGCCAGAAAACACAGCGATGTAGTGGAATACATGAGAGGTGCGCAAAAACAGGGCGATAAAGGGGAAGGTATGAGAGGTGCACGAAGGCACAGCAATATAGGGGATGCTATGGGAGGTGTGCGAAAACACAGCGATATAGGAGACGGTATGAGATGTGCATAAAAACATGGCCATATAGGGTGAGGTATGAGAGGTGCGCGTAAACACGGCGATATAATGGAAAGTATGAGAGGTGCGCGAAAACTTGGCGTTACAGGGGAATGCATCAGAGGTGCCAGAAAGCACAGTGATGCAGTGGAATACATGAGAGGTGCGCGAAAACAGGGCAATATAGTGGAAGCTATGGGACGTGCATGAAAATTGGGCGATATAGGGGAAGGTATGAGAGGTGTGCGAGAACACGGCGATATACGGGAAATTATGAGAGGTGTGCGAAAACACGGCGATACGGGAGAATGTATCAGATGTGCTAGAAAACAGCGATATAGGGGAAGTATTGAGAGGAACGAAAACATTGCGATCTAGGTGAAGACATGAGAAGGGCGCGAAAACACGGCGATATAGGGGAAGCTATGAGAGGTGAGCAAAAACAGGGCGATACAGGGAAGCTATGAGAGGTGAGCAATAACGCAGTGATAAAGGTGAATCTATGGGATGTGCGCGAAAAGACAGCGATATAGGGGAAGCTATGAGAGGTGCACGAAGGCACAGCGATATAAGGGAAGGTATAGGAGGTGGGCGAAAACGGCGATATAGGGGAAGGTATGGGAGGTGCACGAAGGCACAGCGATATAGGGGATGTTATGGGAGGTGCACGAATACACAGCGAAATAGGGGACGTTATGAGATGTGCATGAAAACACAGCGATATTATGGAAGGTATGAGAGGTGCACGAAAACGCAGTGATATAAGGGAAGTTATAGGAGGTGCGCGAAAACGGCAATATAAGGGAAGGTATGAGAGGTGCATAAAAACCCAGTGATATTGGAGAAGTTATGAAAGGTGTGTGAAAACACAGCGATAAAGGGGAAGGTATGAAAGGTGCACGAAAACACAGCGATATAGTGGAAGGAATCGGAGGTGCGCGAAAACAGGGCGATATAGGGGAAGGTATGTGAGGTGCGCGAAGGCACAGCGATATAGGGGATGCTATGGGAGGTGCACGAATACACAGCGATATAGGGGACGCTATGAGAGGTGCGTGAAAACACAGCGATATAGGGGGAGGTATGAGAGGTACACGAAAACACAGCGATAAGGGGAAGGTATGGGAGGTGCTCGAAAACAAGGCGATATAGAGAAAGGTATGAGAGGTGAGCAAAAACACGGGGATACAGGGGAAGCTATGAGAGGTGAGCAATAACACAGCAATAAATGTGAATCCATGGGATGTGCACAAGGCACAGCGATTTCGGGGATGCTATGGGAGGTGCGTGAATACACAGCGATATAGGGGACGTGATGAGATGTGCATGAAAATGCAGCGATATTTGGGAAGGTATGAGAGTTGCAAAAAAAACACAGTGATATAGGAGAAGTTATGAGAGATGTGTGAAAACACAGCGATATAGGGGAAGGTATGAGAGGTGCACGAAAACAGCGATATAGGTGAAGGAATGGGAGGTGCGCGAAAACAGGGTGATACAGGGGAAGGTATGAGAGGTGCGCAAGTCACAGCGATAGAGGGGGAAGTATGAGAGGTGCACAAAAACACAGCGATGTAGGGGAAGGTATGTAAGGTGCTCGAAAACAGGGTGATATAGATGAAATTAATGGAGGTATGCGAAGGCACAGCAATATAGGGGATGCTATGGAAGGTGCGCGAAAACCCAGTAATATAGGGGAAGACAGGAGAGGTGCGCAAAAAGACAGCGATATAGGGGAAGGTATGAGAGGTGCGCAAGGCACAGCGATATAGGGGATGCTATGGGAGGTGCGTGAATACACAGCGATATAGGGGATGTGATGAGATGTGCATGAAAACACAGCGATATTAGGGTAGGTATGAGAGGTGCACAAAAACTCAGCGATATAGGAGAAGTTATGAGAGGTGTGTGAAAACACAGTGATATAGGGGAAGGTATGAAAGGTGCACGAAAACACAGCGATATAGAGGCTGGAATGGGAGATGTACAAAAACAGGGCGATATAGGGGAAGGTATGAGAGGTGCACAAAAACACAGCGATATAGGAGAAGTTATGAGAGGTGTGTGAAAACACAGCGATATAGGGAAGGTATGAGAGGTGCACGAAAACACGACGATACAGGGGAAGTTATGAGAGGTGCGCAATAATACAGCAATATAGGAGAAGTTACTAGAGGTGCGTGAAAACACAGCAATATAGGGGGAGGTATGAGAGGTGCACGAAAACACAGCGATATAGGGGAAGGTATGGGAGGTGCTTGAAAGCAGGGTGATATAGGGGAATTAATGAGAGGTGCGCGAAAACAGGACGATATAGGGAACGCAATGGGACGTTCGCGAAAACACAGTGATATAGGGGAAGGTATGAGAAGTGTGCGAGAACACGGCGATATAGGGGAAATTATGAGAGGTGTGCGAAAACACGGCGATATGGGAGAATGTATCAGATGTGCGAGAAAACACAGCGATATAGGGTAAGTATTTAGAGGAGTGAAAACATAGCGATCTAGGTGAAGACATGAGAGGTGCGCAAAGACACGGACATATGGGGGAAGCTATGAGGGGTGAGCAAAAACACGGCGATACAGGGGAATCTATGAGAGGTGAGCAATAACACAGCGATAAAGGTGAATCTATGGGATGTGCGCGAAAAGACAGCAATATAGGGGAAGGTATGAGAGGTGCGCAAGGCACAGTGATATAGGGGGAGGTATGAGAGGTGCGTGAATACACAGCGATATAGGGGACGTGATGAGATGTGCATGAAAACGCAGCGATATAAGGGAAGTTATGAGAGGTGCGCAAAACTACAGCGATATAGGAGAATTTATGAGAGGTGCGTGAAAACACAACGATATAGGGGGAGGTATGAGAGGTGCATGAAAACACAGCGATATAAGGGAAGGTATTGGAGGTGGGCGAAAACAGGGCGATATAGGGGAAGGTATGGGAGGTGCTCGAAAACAAGGCGATATAGAGAAAGGTATGAGAGGTGAGCAAAAACACGGGGATACAGGGGAAGCTATGAGAGGTGAGCAATAACACAGCGATAAATGTGAATCTATGGGATGTGCACAAGGCACAGCGATATAGGGGATGCTATGGGAGGTGCGTGAATACACAGCGATATAGGGGACGTGATGAGATGTGCATGAAAATGCAGCGATATTTGGGAAGGTATGAGAGTTGCAAAAAAAACACAGTGATATAGGAGAAGTTATGAGAGGTGTGTGAAAACACAGCGATATAGGGGAAGGTATGAGAGGTGCACGAAAACAGCGATATAGGTGAAGGAATGGGAGGTGCGCGAAAACAGGGTGATACAGGGGAAGGCATGAGAGGTGCGCAAGTCACAGCGATATAGGGGGAAGTATGAGAGGTGCACAAAAACACAGCGATGTAGGGGAAGGTATGTAAGGTGCTCGAAAACAGGGTGATATAGATGAAATTAATGGAGGTATGCGAAGGCACAGCAATATAGGGGATGCTATGGAAGGTGCGCGAAAACCCAGTAATATAGGGGAAGACAGGAGAGGTGCGCAAAAAGACAGCGATATAGGGGAAGGTATGAGAGGTGCGCAAGGCACAGCGATATAGGGGATGCTATGGGAGGTGCGTGAATACACAGCGATATAGTGGATGTGATGTGATGTGCATGAAAACGCAGCGATATTAGGGTAGGTATGAGAGGTGCACAAAAACTCAGCGATATAGGAGAAGTTATGAGAGGTGTGTGAAAACACAGTGATATAGGGGAAGGTATGAAAGGTGCACGAAAACACAGCGATATAGAGGCTGGAATGGGAGATGTACAAAAACAGGGCGATATAGGGGAAGGTATGAGAGGTGCACAAAAACACAGCGATATAGGAGAAGTTATGAGAGGTGTGTGAAAACACAGCGATATAGGGAAGGTATGAGAGGTGCACGAAAACACGGCGATACAGGGGAAGTTATGAGAGGTGCGCAATAATACAGCAATATAGGAGAAGTTATTAGAGGTGCGTGAAAACACAGCGATATAGGGGGAGGTATGAGAGGTACACGAAAAAACAACGATATAGGGGAAGGTATGCGAGGTGCTCGAAAGCAGAGTGATATAGGGGAAGTTATGAGAGGTCCGTGAAAACCCAGCGATATAGGGGACGTTATGAGATGTGCGTGAAAACACGGCGATATAGGGGAAGGTATGAGAGGTTCACGAAAATGCAGCTTTATAAGGGAAGGTATAGGAGGTGCGCGAATACAGGGCGCTATAGGGGAAGGTATGAGAGGTGCAAAAAGGCACATTCGATATAGGGGATGCTATGGTAGGTGCGCAAAGGCACAGCGATATAGGAGATGGGATGAGATGTGCATAAAAACGTGGCGATATAGGGGGAGGTATGAGAGGTGCGCGTAAACACGGCATTACAAGGGAATGCATCAGAGGTGCCAGAAAACACAGCGATGTAGTGGAATACATGAGAGGTGCGCAAAAACAGGGCGATAAAGGGGAAGGTATGAGAGGTGCACGAAGGCACAGCAATATAGGGGATGCTATGGGAGGTGTGCGAAAACACAGCGATATAGGAGACGGTATGAGATGTGCATAAAAACATGGCCATATAGGGTGAGGTATGAGAGGTGCGCGTAAACACGGCGATATAATGGAAAGTATGAGAGGTGCGCGAAAACTTGGCGTTACAGGGGAATGCATCAGAGGTGCCAGAAAGCACAGTGATGCAGTGGAATACATGAGAGGTGCGCGAAAACAGGGCAATATAGTGGAAGCTATGGGACGTGCATGAAAATTGGGCGATATAGGGGAAGGTATGAGAGGTGTGCGAGAACACGGCGATATACGGGAAATTATGAGAGGTGTGCGAAAACACGGCGATACGGGAGAATGTATCAGATGTGCCAGAAAACAGCGATATAGGGGAAGTATTGAGAGGAACGAAAACATTGCGATCTAGGTGAAGACATGAGAAGGGCGCGAAAACACGGCGATATAGGGGAAGCTATGAGAGGTGAGCAATAACGCAGTGATAAAGGTGAATCTATGGGATGTGCGCGAAAAGACAGCGATATAGGGGAAGCTATGAGAGGTGCACGAAGGCACAGCGATATAAGGGAAGGTATAGGAGGTGGGCGAAAACGGCGATATAGGGGAAGGTATGGGAGGTGCACGAAGGCACAGCGATATAGGGGATGTTATGGGAGGTGCACGAATACACAGCGAAATAGGGGACGTTATGAGATGTGCATGAAAACACAGCGATATTATGGAAGGTATGAGAGGTGCACGAAAACGCAGTGATATAAGGGAAGTTATAGGAGGTGCGCGAAAACGGCAATATAAGGGAAGGTATGAGAGGTGCATAAAAACCCAGTGATATTGGAGAAGTTATGAGAGGTGTGTGAAAACACAGCGATAAAGGGGAAGGTATGAAAGGTGCACGAAAACACAGCGATATAGTGGAAGGAATCGGAGGTGCGCGAAAACAGGGCGATATAGGGGAAGGTATGTGAGGTGCGCGAAGGCACAGCGATATAGGGGATGCTATGGGAGGTGCACGAATACACAGCGATATAGGGGACGCTATGAGAGGTGCGTGAAAACACAGCGATATAGGGGGAGGTATGAGAGGTACACGAAAACACAGCGATAAGGGGAAGGTATGGGAGGTGCTCGAAAACAAGGCGATATAGAGAAAGGTATGAGAGGTGAGCAAAAACACGGGGATACAGGGGAAGCTATGAGAGGTGAGCAATAACACAGCAATAAATGTGAATCTATGGGATGTGCACAAGGCACAGCGATTTCGGGGATGCTATGGGAGGTGCGTGAATACACAGCGATATAGGGGACGTGATGAGATGTGCATGAAAATGCAGCGATATTTGGGAAGGTATGAGAGTTGCAAAAAAAAACACAGTGATATAGGAGAAGTTATGAGAGGTGTGTGAAAACACAGCGATATAGGGGAAGGTATGAGAGGTGCACGAAAACAGCGATATAGGTGAAGGAATGGGAGGTGCGCGAAAACAGGGTGATACAGGGGAAGGTATGAGAGGTGCGCAAGTCACAGCGATAGAGGGGGAAGTATGAGAGGTGCACAAAAACACAGCGATGTAGGGGAAGGTATGTAAGGTGCTCGAAAACAGGGTGATATAGATGAAATTAATGGAGGTATGCAAAGGCACAGCAATATAGGGGATGCTATGGAAGGTGCGCGAAAACCCAGTAATATAGGGGAAGACAGGAGAGGTGCGCAAAAAGACAGCGATATAAGGGAAGGTATAGGAGGTGGGCGAAAACGGCGATATAGGGGAAGGTATGGGAGGTGCACGAAGGCACAGCGATATAGGGGATGTGATGAGATGTGCATGAAAACGCAGCGATATTAGGGTAGGTATGAGAGGTGCACAAAAACACAGCGATATAGGAGAAGTTATGAGAGGTGTGTGAAAACACAGTGATATAGGGGAAGGTATGAAAGGTGCACGAAAACACAGCGATATAGAGGCTGGAATGGGAGATGTACAAAAACAGGGCGATATAGGGGAAGGTATGAGAGGTGCACAAAAACACAGCGATATAGGAGAAGTTATGAGAGGTGTGTGAAAACACAGCGATATGGGGAAGGTATGAGAGGTGCACGAAAACACGACGATACAGGGGAAGTTATGAGAGGTGCGCAATAATACAGCAATATAGGAGAAGTTATTAGAGGTGCGTGAAAACACAGCAATATAGGGGGAGGTATGAGAGGTGCACGAAAACACAGCGATATAGGGGAAGGTATGGGAGGTGCTTGAAAGCAGGGTGATATAGGGGAATTAATGAGAGGTGCGCGAAAACAGAACGATATAGGGGACGCAATGGGACGTTCGCAAAAACACAGTGATATAGGGGAAGGTATGAGAAGTGTGCGAGAACACGGCGATATAGGGGAAATTATGAGAGGTGTGTGAAAACACGGCGATATGGGAGAATGTATCAGATGTGCGAGAAAACACAGCGATATAGGGTAAGTATTTAGAGGAGTGAAAACATAGCGATCTAGGTGAAGACATGAGAGGTGCGCAAAGACACGGACATATGGGGGAAGCTATGAGGGGTGAGCAAAAACACGGCGATACAGGGGAATCTATGAGAGGAGAGCAATAACACAGCGATAAAGGTGAATCTATGGGATGTGCGCGAAAAGACAGCGATATAGGGGAAGGTATGAGAGGTGCGCAAGGCACAGCGATATAGGGGGAGGTATGAGAGGTGCGTGAATACACAGCGATATAGGGGACGTGATGAGATGTGCATGAAAACGCAGCGATATTAGGGAAGTTATGAGAGGTGCACAAAAACAAAGCGATGTAGGGGAAGTTATCAGAGGTGTGTGAAAACACAGCGATATAGGGAAGGTATGAGAGGTGCATGAAAACACGGCGATATAGGGGAAGTTATGAGAGGTGCGCAATAATACAGCAATATAGGAGAAGTTATTAGAGGTGCGCGAAAACACAGCAATATAGGGGGAGGTATGAGAGGTACACGAAAACACAGCGATATAGGGGAAGGTATGGGAGGTGCTCGAAAGCAGTGTGATATAGGGGAAGTTATGAGAGGTGCGTGAAAACCCAGCGATATAGGGGACGTTATGAGATGTGCATGAAAACACGGCATTATAGGGGAAGGTATGAGAGGTGCGCGAAGGCACAGCGATATAGGGGATGTTATGGGAATTGCACGAATACACAGCGAAATAGGAGACGTTATGAGATGTGCATGAAAACACAGCGTTATACAGGAAGGTATGAGAGGTGCACGAAAACGCAACGATATAAGGGAAGGTATAGGAGGTGCGCGAAAACAGGGCGATTTAGGGCAAGGTATGAGAGGTGCATGAAGGCACAGCAATATAGGGGATGCTATGGGAGGTGCGCGAAAACACAGCGATATAGGAGACGGTATGAAATGTGCATAAAAACATGGCCATATAGGGGGAGGTATGAGAGTTGCGCGTAAACACGGCGATATAGGGGAAAGTATGAGATGTGCGCGAAAACTTGGCGTTACAGGGGAATGCATCAGAGGTGCCAGAAAGCACAGTGATGCAGTGGAATACATGAGAGGTGCACGAAAACAGGGCAATATAGTGGAAGCTATGGGACGTGCATGAAAATTGGGCGATACAGGGGAAGTTATGAGAGGTGCGCAATAATACAGCAATATAGGAGAAGTTACTAGAGGTGCGTGAAAACACAGCAATATAGGGGGAGGTATGAGAGGTACACGAAAAAACAACGATATAGGGGAAGGTATGCGAGGTGCTCGAAAGCAGAGTGATATAGGGGAATTTATGAGAGGTCCGTGAAAACCCAGCGATATAGGGGACGTTATGAGATGTGCGTGAAAACACGGCGATATAGGGGAAGGTATGAGAGGTGCACGAAAATGCAGCTTTATAAGGGAAGGTATAGGAGGTGCGCGAATACAGGGCGCTATAGGGGAAGGTATGAGAGGTGCAAAAAGGCACATTCGATATAGGGGATGCTATGGTAGGTGCGCAAAGGCACAGCGATATTGGAGATGGGATGAGATGTGCATAAAAACGTGGCGATATAGGGGGAGGTATGAGAGGTGCGCGTAAACACGGCATTACAAGGGAATGCATCAGAGGTGCCAGAAAACACAGCGATGTAGTGGAATACATGAGAGGTGCGCAAAAACAGGGCGATAAAGGGGAAGGTATGAGAGGTGCACGAAGGCACAGCAATATAGGGGATGCTATGGGAGGTGTGCGAAAACACAGCGATATAGGAGACGGTATGAGATGTGCATAAAAACATGGCCATATAGGGTGAGGTATGAGAGGTGCGCGTAAACACGGCGATATAATGGAAAGTATGAGAGGTGCGCGAAAACTTGGCGTTACAGGGGAATGCATCAGAGGTGCCAGAAAGCACAGTGATGCAGTGGAATACATGAGAGGTGCGCGAAAACAGGGCAATATAGTGGAAGCTATGGGACGTGCATGAAAATTGGGCGATATAGGGGAAGGTATGAGAGGTGTGCGAGAACACGGCGATATACGGGAAATTATGAGAGGTGTGCGAAAACACGGCGATACGGGAGAATGTATCAGATGTGCTAGAAAACAGCGATATAGGGGAAGTATTGAGAGGAACGAAAACATTGCGATCTAGGTGAAGACATGAGAAGGGCGCGAAAACACGGCGATATAGGGGAAGCTATGAGAGGTGAGCAAAAACAGGGCGATACAGGGAAGCTATGAGAGGTGAGCAATAACGCAGTGATAAAGGTGAATCTATGGGATGTGCGCGAAAAGACAGCGATATAGGGGAAGCTATGAGAGGTGCACGAAGGCACAGCGATATAAGGGAAGGTATAGGAGGTGGGCGAAAACGGCGATATAGGGGAAGGTATGGGAGGTGCACGAAGGCACAGCGATATAGGGGATGTTATGGGAGGTGCACGAATACACAGCGAAATAGGGGACGTTATGAGATGTGCATGAAAACACAGCGATATTATGGAAGGTATGAGAGGTGCACGAAAACGCAGTGATATAAGGGAAGTTATAGGAGGTGCGCGAAAACGGCAATATAAGGGAAGGTATGAGAGGTGCATAAAAACCCAGTGATATTGGAGAAGTTATGAGAGGTGTGTGAAAACACAGCGATAAAGGGGAAGGTATGAAAGGTGCACGAAAACACAGCGATATAGTGGAAGGAATCGGAGGTGCGCGAAAACAGGGCGATATAGGGGAAGGTATGTGAGGTGCGCGAAGGCACAGCGATATAGGGGATGCTATGGGAGGTGCACGAATACACAGCGATATAGGGGACGCTATGAGAGGTGCGTGAAAACACAGCGATATAGGGGGAGGTATGAGAGGTACACGAAAACACAGCGATAAGGGGAAGGTATGGGAGGTGCTCGAAAACAAGGCGATATAGAGAAAGGTATGAGAGGTGAGCAAAAACACGGGGATACAGGGGAAGCTATGATAGGTGAGCAATAACACAGCAATAAATGTGAATCTATGGGATGTGCACAAGGCACAGCGATATAGGGGATGCTATGGGAGGTGCGTGAATACACAGCGATATAGGGGACGTGATGAGATGTGCATGAAAATGCAGCGATATTTGGGAAGGTATGAGAGTTGCAAAAAAAACACAGTGATATAGGAGAAGTTATGAGAGGTGTGTGAAAACACAGCGATATAGGGGAAGGTATGAGAGGTGCACGAAAACAGCGATATAGGTGAAGGAATGGGAGGTGCGCGAAAACAGGGTGATACAGGGGAAGGTATGAGAGGTGCGCAAGTCACAGCGATAGAGGGGGAAGTATGAGAGGTGCACAAAAACACAGCGATGTAGGGGAAGGTATGTAAGGTGCTCGAAAACAGGGTGATATAGATGAAATTAATGGAGGTATGCAAAGGCACAGCAATATAGGGGATGCTATGGAAGGTGCGCGAAAACCCAGTAATATAGGGGAAGACAGGAGAGGTGCGCAAAAAGACAGCGATATAGGGGAAGGTATGAGAGGTGCGCAAGGCACAGCGATATAGGGGATGCTATGGGAGGTGCGTGAATACACAGCGATATAGGGGATGTGATGAGATGTGCATGAAAACGCAGCGATATTAGGGTAGGTATAAGAGGTGCACAAAAACACAGCGATATAGGAGAAGTTATGAGAGGTGTGTGAAAACACAGTGATATAGGGGAAGGTATGAAAGGTGCACGAAAACACAGCGATATAGAGGCTGGAATGGGAGATGTACAAAAACAGGGCGATATAGGGGAAGGTATGAGAGGTGCACAAAAACACAGCGATATAGGAGAAGTTATGAGAGGTGTGTGAAAACACAGCGATATGGGGAAGGTATGAGAGGTGCACGAAAACACGACGATACAGGGGAAGTTATGAGAGGTGCGCAATAATACAGCAATATAGGAGAAGTTATTAGAGGTGCGTGAAAACACAGCAATATAGGGGGAGGTATGAGAGGTGCACGAAAACACAGCGATATAGGGGAAGGTATGGGAGGTGCTTGAAAGCAGGGTGATATAGGGGAATTAATGAGAGGTGCGCGAAAACAGGACGATATAGGGGACGCAATGGGACGTTCGCGAAAACACAGTGATATAGGGGAAGGTATGAGAAGTGTGCGAGAACACGGCGATATAGGGGAAATTATGAGAGGTGTGCGAAAACACGGCGATATGGGAGAATGTATCAGATGTGCGAGAAAACACAGCGATATAGGGTAAGTATTTAGAGGAGTGAAAACATAGCGATCTAGGTGAAGACATGAGAGGTGCGCAAAGACACGGACATATGGGGGAAGCTATGAGGGGTGAGCAAAAACACGGCGATACAGGGGAATCTATGAGAGGAGAGCAATAACACAGCGATAAAGGTGAATCTATGGGATGTGCGCGAAAAGACAGCGATATAGGGGAAGGTATGAGAGGTGCGCAAGGCACAGCGATATAGGGGGAGGTATGAGAGGTGCGTGAATACACAGCGATATAGGGGACGTGATGAGATGTGCATGAAAACGCAGCGATATTAGGGAAGTTATGAGAGGTGCACAAAAACAAAGCGATGTAGGGGAAGTTATCAGAGGTGTGTGAAAACACAGCGATATAGGGAAGGTATGAGAGGTGCATGAAAACACGGCGATATAGGGGAAGTTATGAGAGGTGCGCAATAATACAGCAATATAGGAGAAGTTATTAGAGGTGCGCGAAAACACAGCAATATAGGGGGAGGTATGAGAGGTACACGAAAACACAGCGATATAGGGGAAGGTATGGGAGGTGCTCGAAAGCAGTGTGATATAGGGGAAGTTATGAGAGGTGCGTGAAAACCCAGCGATATAGGGGACGTTATGAGATGTGCATGAAAACACGGCATTATAGGGGAAGGTATGAGAGGTGCGCGAAGGCACAGCGATATAGGGGATGTTATGGGAATTGCACGAATACACAGCGAAATAGGAGACGTTATGAGATGTGCATGAAAACACAGCGTTATACAGGAAGGTATGAGAGGTGCACGAAAACGCAACGATATAAGGGAAGGTATAGGAGGTGCGCGAAAACAGGGCGATTTAGGGCAAGGTATGAGAGGTGCATGAAGGCACAGCAATATAGGGGATGCTATGGGAGGTGCGCGAAAACACAGCGATATAGGAGACGGTATGAAATGTGCATAAAAACATGGCCATATAGGGGGAGGTATGAGAGTTGCGCGTAAACACGGCGATATAGGGGAAAGTATGAGATGTGCGCGAAAACTTGGCGTTACAGGGGAATGCATCAGAGGTGCCAGAAAACACAGTGATGTAGTGGAATACATGAGAGGTGCGCGAAAACAGGGCAATATAGTGGAAGCTATGGGATGTGCATGAAAATAGGGCGATATAGGAGAAGGTATGAGAGGTGCGCAATAATACAGCAATATAGGAGAAGTTATTAGAGGTGCGCGAAAACACAGCAATATAGGGGGAGGTATGAGAGGTACACGAAAACACAGCGATATAGGGGAAGGTATGGGAGGTGCTCGAAAGCAGTGTGATATAGGGGAAGTTATGAGAGGTGCGTGAAAACCCAGCGATATAGGGGACGTTATGAGATGTGCATGAAAACACGGCATTATAGGGGAAGGTATGAGAGGTGCGCGAAGGCACAGCGATATAGGGGATGTTATGGGAATTGCACGAATACACAGCGAAATAGGAGATGTTATGAGATGTGCATGAAAACACAGCGTTATACAGGAAGGTATGAGAGGTGCACGAAAACGCAACGATATAAGGGAAGGTATAGGAGGTGCGCGAAAACAGGGCGATTTAGGGCAAGGTATGAGAGGTGCATGAAGGCACAGCAATATTGGGGATGCTATGGGAGGTGCGCGAAAACACAGCGATATAGGAGACGGTATGAGATGTGCATAAAAACATGGCCATATAGGGTGAGGTATGAGAGGTGCGCGTAAACACGGCGATATAATGGAAAGTATGAGAGGTGCGCGAAAACTTGGCGTTACAGGGGAATGCATCAGAGGTGCCAGAAAGCACAGTGATGTAGTGGAATACATGAGAGGTGCGCGAAAACAGGGCAATATAGTGGAAGCTATGGGACGTGCATGAAAATTGGGCGATATAGGGGAAGGTATGAGAGGTGTGCGAGAACACGGCGATATATGGGAAATTATGAGAGGTGTGCGAAAACACGGCGATACGGGAGAATGTATCAGATGTGCTAGAAAACAGCGATATAGGGGAAGTATTGAGAGGAACGAAAACATTGCGATCTAGGTGAAGACATGAGAAGGGTGCGAAAACACGGCGATATAGGGGAAGCTATGAGAGGTGAGCAAAAACAGGGCAATACAGGGAAGCTATGAGAGGTGAGCAATAACGCAGTGATAAAGGTGAATCTATGGGATGTGCTCGAAAAGACAGCGATATAGGGGAAGCTATGAGAGGTGCACGAAGGCACTGCGATATAAGGGAAGGTATAGGAGGTGGGCGAAAACAGGGCGATATAGGGGAAGGTATGGGAGGTGCACGAAGGCACAGCGATATAGGGGATGTTATGGGAGGTGCACGAATACACAGCGAAATAGGGGACGTTATGAGATGTGCATGAAAACACAGCGATATTATGGAAGGTATGAGAGGTGCACGAAAACGCAGTGATATAAGGGAAGTTATAGGAGGTGCGCGAAAACGGCAATTTAAGGGAAGGTATGAGAGGTGCATAAAAACCCAGTGATATTGGAGAAGTTATGAGAGGTGTGTGAAAACACAGCGATAAAGGGGAAGGTATGAAAGGTGCACGAAAACACAGCGATATAGGAGAAGGAATCGGAGGTGCGCAAAAACAGGGCGATATAGGGGAAGGTATGTGAGGTGCGCGAAGGCACAGCGATATAGGGGATGCTATGGGAGGTGCGCGAATACACAGCGATATAGGGGACGCTATGAGAGGTGCGTGAAAACACAGCGATATATGAGGAGGTATGAGAGGTACACGAAAACACAGCGATAAGGGGAAGGTATGGGAGGTGCTCGAAAACAAGGCGATATAGAGAAAGGTATGAGAGGTGAGCAAAAACACGGGGATACAGGGGAAGCTATGAGAGGTGAGCAATAACACAGCGATAAATGTGAATCTATGGGATGTGCACAAGGCACAGCGATATAGGGGATGCTATGGGAGGTGCGTGAATACACAGCGATATAGGGGACGTGATGAGATGTGCATGAAAATGCAGCGATATTTGGGAAGGTATGAGAGTTGCAAAAAAAACACAGTGATATAGGAGAAGTTATGAGAGGTGTGTGAAAACACAGCGATATAGGGGAAGGTATGAGAGGTGCACGAAAACAGCGATATAGGTGAAGGAATGGGAGGTGCGCGAAAACAGGGTGATACAGGGGAAGGTATGAGAGGTGCGCAAGTCACAGCGATAGAGGGGGAAGTATGAGAGGTGCACAAAAACACAGCGATGTAGGGGAAGGTATGTAAGGTGCTCGAAAACAGGGTGATATAGATGAAATTAATGGAGGTATGCAAAGGCACAGCAATATAGGGGATGCTATGGAAGGTGCGCGAAAACCCAGTAATATAGGGGAAGACAGGAGAGGTGCGCAAAAAGACAGCGATATAGGGGAAGGTATGAGAGGTGCGCAAGGCACAGCGATATAGGGGATGCTATGGGAGGTGCGTGAATACACAGCGATATAGGGGATGTGATGAGATGTGCATGAAAACGCAGCGATATTAGGGTAGGTATGAGAGGTGCACAAAAACACAGCGATATAGGAGAAGTTATGAGAGGTGTGTGAAAACACAGTGATATAGGGGAAGGTATGAAAGGTGCACGAAAACACAGCGATATAGAGGCTGGAATGGGAGATGTACAAAAACAGGGCGATATAGGGGAAGGTATGAGAGGTGCACAAAAACACAGCGATATAGGAGAAGTTATGAGAGGTGTGTGAAAACACAGCGATATGGGGAAGGTATGAGAGGTGCACGAAAACACGACGATACAGGGGAAGTTATGAGAGGTGCGCAATAATACAGCAATATAGGAGAAGTTATTAGAGGTGCGTGAAAACACAGCAATATAGGGGGAGGTATGAGAGGTGCACGAAAACACAGCGATATAGGGGAAGGTATGGGAGGTGCTTGAAAGCAGGGTGATATAGGGGAATTAATGAGAGGTGCGCGAAAACAGGACGATATAGGGGACGCAATGGGACGTTCGCGAAAACACAGTGATATAGGGGAAGGTATGAGAAGTGTGCGAGAACACGGCGATATAGGGGAAATTATGAGAGGTGTGCGAAAACACGGCGATATGGGAGAATGTATCAGATGTGCGAGAAAACACAGCGATATAGGGTAAGTATTTAGAGGAGTGAAAACATAGCGATCTAGGTGAAGACATGAGAGGTGCGCAAAGACACGGACATATGGGGGAAGCTATGAGGGGTGAGCAAAAACACGGCGATACAGGGGAATCTATGAGAGGAGAGCAATAACACAGCGATAAAGGTGAATCTATGGGATGTGCGCGAAAAGACAGCGATATAGGGGAAGGTATGAGAGGTGCGCAAGGCACAGCGATATAGGGGGAGGTATGAGAGGTGCGTGAATACACAGCGATATAGGGGACGTGATGAGATGTGCATGAAAACGCAGCGATATTAGGGAAGTTATGAGAGGTGCACAAAAACAAAGCGATGTAGGGGAAGTTATCAGAGGTGTGTGAAAACACAGCGATATAGGGAAGGTATGAGAGGTGCATGAAAACACGGCGATATAGGGGAAGTTATGAGAGGTGCGCAATAATACAGCAATATAGGAGAAGTTATTAGAGGTGCGCGAAAACACAGCAATATAGGGGGAGGTATGAGAGGTACACGAAAACACAGCGATATAGGGGAAGGTATGGGAGGTGCTCGAAAGCAGTGTGATATAGGGGAAGTTATGAGAGGTGCGTGAAAACCCAGCGATATAGGGGACGTTATGAGATGTGCATGAAAACACGGCATTATAGGGGAAGGTATGAGAGGTGCGCGAAGGCACAGCGATATGGGGATGTTATGGGAATTGTACGAATACACAGCGAAATAGGAGACGTTATGAGATGTGCATGAAAACACAGCGTTATACAGGAAGGTATGAGAGGTGCACGAAAACGCAACGATATAAGGGAAGGTATAGGAGGTGCGCGAAAACAGGGCGATTTAGGGCAAGGTATGAGAGGTGCATGAAGGCACAGCAATATAGGGGATGCTATGGGAGGTGCGCGAAAACACAGCGATATAGGAGACGGTATGAAATGTGCATAAAAACATGGCCATATAGGGGGAGGTATGAGAGTTGCGCGTAAACACGGCGATATAGGGGAAAGTATGAGATGTGCGCGAAAACTTGGCGTTACAGGGGAATGCATCAGAGGTGCCAGAAAACACAGTGATGTAGTGGAATACATGAGAGGTGCGCGAAAACAGGGCAATATAGTGGAAGCTATGGGGTGTGCATGAAAATAGGGCGATATAGGGGAAGGTATGAGAGGTGCGCGAAAACACAGCGATACAGGGGACGCAATGGGACGTGTGCGAAAACACAGTGATATAGGGAAAGGTATGAGAGGTCTGCGAGAACACGGCGATATAGGGGAAATGATGAGAGGTGTGCGAAAACACGGCTATACGGGAGAATGTATCAGATGTGCGAGAAAACAGCGATATAGGGGAAGTATTGAGAGGAATGAAAACATAGTGATCTAGGTGAAGACCTGAGAAGTGCGCGAAAACATGGCGATATAGGGGAAGCTATGAGAGGTGAGCAAAAACAGGGCGATACAGGGAAGCTATGAGAGGTGAGCAATAACACAGCGATAAAGGTGAATCTATGGGATGTGCGCGAAAAGACAGCAATATAGGGGAAGCTATGAGAGGTGCGCAAGACACAGCGATATAGGGGATGCTATGGGAGGTGCGTGAATACACAGCGATATAGGGAACGTTATGAGATGTGCATAAAAACACGGCGATATAGGGGAAGTTATGAGAGGTGCGCAAAACTACAGCGATATAGGAGAATTTATGAGAGGTGCGTGAAAACACAACGATATAGGGGGAGGTATGAGAGGTGCATGAAAACACAGCGATATAAGGGAAGGTATTGGAGGTGGGCGAAAACAGGGCGATATAGGGGAAGGTATGGGAGGTGCACGAAGGCACAGCGATATAGGGGATGTTATGGGAGGTGCACGAATACACAGCGAAATAGGGGACGTTATGAGATGTGCATAAAAAAACGGCAGTATAGGGGAAGATATGAGAGGTGCGTGAAAACACAGCGATATAGGGGGAGGTATGAGAGGTAAATGAAAACACAGCGATATAGGGGAAGGTATGGGAGGTGCTCGAAAGCAGGGCGATTTCGGGGAAGTTATCAGAGGTGCGTAAAAACCCAGCGATATAGGGGACGTTATGAGATGTGCATGAAAACTCGGCGATATAGGGGAAGGTATGAGAGGTGCGCGAAGGCACAGAGAAATAGGGGATGTTATGGGAAGTGCGCGAATACACATGAAATAGTGGACATTATGAGATGTGCATGAAAACACAGCGATATAGTGGAAGGTATGAGAGGTGCACGAAAACGCAGTGATATAAGGGAAGTTATAGGAGGTGCGCGAAAATGTCAATATAGGGGAAGGTATGAGAGGTGCACGAAGGCACAGCGATATTGGGGATGCTATGGGAGGTGCGCGAAAACACAGCGATATAGGAGACTGTATGAGATGTGCATAAAAACATGGCGATATACGGGGAGGTATGAGAGGTGCGCGTTAACACGGCGATATAGGGGAAAGTATGAGAGGTGCGCGAAAACTTGGCGTTACATGGGAATGCATCAGAGGTGCCAGAAAACTCAGCGATGTAGTGGAAGACATGAGAGGTGCGCGAAAACAGGGCAATATAGTGGAAGGTATGGGATGTGCGCGAAAACAGGGCGATATAGGGGAAGGTATGAGAGGTGCGCGAAAACACAGCGATATAGGGGAAGTTATGAGAGGTGTGCGAGAACACGGCGAGATAGGGGAAATTATGAGAGGTGCGCGAAAACACGGCGATATGGGAGAATGTATCGGATGTGCGAGAAAACACAGCGATATAGGGGAAGTAATGAGAGGAGCGAAAACATAGCGATCTCGGTGAAGACACGAGAGGTGCATGAAAACACGGCGATATAGGGGAAGCTATGAGAGGTGCGTGAAAACCCAGCGATATAGGGGAAGGTATGAGAGGTGCGCGAAGGCGCAGCGATATAGGGGATGCTATGTGAGTTGCTTGAATACACAGAGTTATAGGGGACGTTATGAGATGTGCATGAAAACAGGGCGATATTGGGGAAGCCATGAGAGGTGTGCGAAAATTCAGCGATATGGGCGACGCTATGGGAGGTGTGCGCAGACAGGGCAACATAGGGGAAGGTATGAGAGGTGCGCGAAATCACAGCGAGATAGGGGATGCTATGGCCGGTGCGCGAATACACAGCGATATATGGGACGATAATAGATGTGCATGAAAACACTGTGATATTGGAGAAGCCATGAGAGGAGCGCAAAAATACGGCGATATAGGAGAAATTATGAGAGGTGCGTGAAAACACAGCGATATAGGGGGAGGTATGAGAGGTGCATGAAAACACAGTGATATAGGGAAAGTTATGGAAGGTGCGCGAAAACAGGGCGATATAGAGGAAGGTATGAGAGGTGCGCGAAGACTCAGCAATATAAGGGATGCTATGGGAGGTGTGCGAATACGCAGCGATATAGAGGACATTATGAGATGTGCATGAAAACACGGCAATATAAGGGAAGGTATAAGAGCTGTGCAAAAATACAGCGATCTCGGAGAAGTTATGAGAGGTGCGTGGAAACACAGCGATATAAGGAAAGGTAGGAGAGGTGCACGAAAACAAAGCGATATTGGGGAAGGTATGGGAGGTGCGCGAAAACAGGGCGATATAGGGGAACCTATGTGATGTGCGCGAAACCACGGCGATACAGGGGAATGTATCAGAGGTGCGAGAAAACACAGCGATATAGGGGACGCTATAGGACATGAGCAAAAAGACAGTGATATAGGGGAAGGTATGAGAGGTGTGTGAGAACACGGCGATATAGGGGAAGTAATGATAGGAGTGAAAACATAGCGATATAGGTTAAGACATGCGAGGTGTGCGAAAGCATGGCGATACAGGGTAAGCTATGAGAGGTGAGCAATAACACAGCGATCAAGGTGAAGCTATGGGATATGCGCGAAAACAGCGATGTAGGCGAAGCTATGGGAGGTGTGCGAAAACACAGCGATATAGGGGATGGTATGAGATGTACATGAATACACGGCGATATTGGGGAAGCCATGAGAGGTGCCTGAAAACACAGCGATATAGGGAAGGTATGAGAGGTGTGCAAAATCACAGCGATATAGGAGAAGTTAAGAGAGGTGCGTGAAAACACAGCGATATAGCGGAAGGTAGGAGAGGTGCGCGAAAACACAGCGATATAGGGGACGCAATGGGACGTGCGCGAAAACACAGAGATATAGGGGAAGTATTGAGAGGATCGAATACATAGCGATCGAGGTGAAGACATGAGAGGTGCGCGAAAACATGGCGATATACGGAAAGCTATGAGAGGTGAGCAAAAACACAGCGATATAGTGGAACCTATGAGAGGTTCGCAAGGCACAGCGGTATAGGGGATGCTATGGGAGGTGCATGAATACACAGCGATATAGTGGACGTGATGAGATGTGCATGAAAACGCAGTGATATTAGGGAAGGTATGAGAGGTGCACAAAACACAGCGATATAGGAGAAGTTATGAGAGGTGTGCGAAAACACAGCGATATAGGGGAAGGTATGAAAAGTGCACGAAAACGCAGTGATATAAGGGAAGGTATAGGAGGTGCGCGAAAACAGGGCGATACAGGGGAAGGTATGAGAGGTGCACGAAGGCACAGCGATATAGGGGATGCTATGGGAGGTGCGCGAAAACACAGCGATATAGGAGACGGTATGAGATGTGCATAAAAACATGGCGATATAGGAGAAGGTATGAGAGGTGCGCCTAAACACGGCGATATAGGGGAAAGTATGAGAGGTGCGCGAAAACTTGGTGTTACAGGGGAATGCATCAGAGGTGCCAGAAAACACAGCGATGTAGTGGAAGACATGAGAGGTGCGTGAAAACAGGGCGATATAAGGGAAGGTATGAGAGGTGCGCGAAGGCACAGCGATATAGGGGATGCTATGGGAGGTGCGTGAATACACAGCGATATAGGGGACGTTATGAGATGTGTATAAAAACATGGCAATATAGGGGAAGTTATGAGAGGTGCGTGAAAACACAGCGATATAAGGGGACGTATGAGAGGTACACGAAGACACAGCGATATAGGGGAAGGTATGAGAGCTGCTCGAAAACAGGGCGATATAGGGAAAGGTATGATACGTGTGCGAAACATAGGAATATAGGGGATGGTATGGGAGATGCACGAAAACACAATGATATAGGGGAAGACATGAGAGGTGCGTGAAAACAGAGCGATATAGGGGACGCTATTGGATGTGCGCGAAAACACAGTGATATAGGGGAAGATATGAGAGGTGTGCGAGAACACGGCGATATAGGGGAAGGTATGAGAGGTGCGCAAAAACGCAGCGATGTAAGCGAAGCCATGGGAGGTGCACGGGAAGCAGGGCAATATAGGGGAAGGTATGAGAGGTGCATGAAGGCGCAGCGATATAGGGGATGCTATGGCAGTTGCGCGAATACACAGCGATATATGGGACGTTAAGAGATGTGCATGAAAATGCGGCGATATTGGGGAAGCCATGAGAGGTGAGCAAAAATACAGCGATATAGGAGAAATTATGAGAGTTGCGTGAAAACACAGCGATATAGGGGGAGGTATGAGAGGTGCATGAAAACACAGCGATATAGGGGAAGGTATGGAAGGTGCGCGAAAACAGGGCGATATAGGGGAAGGTATGAGAGGTGAGCGAAGGCACAGCAATATAAGGGATGCTATGGGAAGTGCGCGAATACACAGCGATATAGAGGACGCTATGAGATGCGCATGAAAACAGCGATATAGGGGAAGGTATAAGAGCTGCACAAAAATGCAGTGATATAGGAGAAGTTATGAGAGGTGCGTGAAAACATAGCGAGAGAAGGGAAGGTATGAGAGGTGCACGAAAACACAGCGATATTGGGGAAGGTATGGGATGTGCGCGAAACCACGACGATACAGGGTAATGTATCAGAGGGGCGAGAAAACACAGCGATATAGGGGACGCTTTGGGACATGCGCAAAAAAACAGTGATATAGGGGAAGATATGAGAGGTGTGCGAGAACAGGGCGATATAGGTGAAATTATCAGAGGTGCGCGAAAACACGTTGATACAGGGAACTGTATCAGAAGTGCGAGAACAGAGTGATATAGGGGAAGTAATGAGAGGTGCAGAAACACAGCGATATAGGTGAAGACATGAGAGGTGCACGAAAACACGGCGATATAGGGGAAGCTATGAGAGGTAAGCAATAACACAGTGATAAAGGTGAAGTTATGGGAGGTGCGTGGTAAACAGGGCGATATAGGGGAAGGTATGAGCGGTGCGCGAAGGCACAGCGATATAGGGGATGCTATGGGAGGTGTGCGAAAACAGGGCGACATAGGGGAAGGTATGAGAGGTGCGTTAAGGCACAGCGATATAGGGGATGCTATGGCAGGTGCGCGAATGCACAGCGATATATGGGACGTTAAGAGATGTGCATGAAAACACGGCGATATTGGGGAAGCCATGAGAGGTGCGCAAAAATACGGCGATAAGGAGAAATTATGAGAGGTGCGTGAAAACACAGCGATATAGGGGGAGGTATGGAAGGTGCGCGCAAACAGGGCGATATTTGGGAAGGTATGAGATGTGCGCAAAGGCACGGCGATATTGGGGAAGCCATGAGAGGTGTGCGAAAATACAGCGATATAGGGGACGGTATGTGAGGTGTGCGAAAACAGGGCGACATAGGGGAAGGTATGAGATGTGCGCGAAGGCACAGCAATATAAGGGATGCTATGGGAGGTGCGCGAATACACAGTGATATAGGGGACGTTATGAGATGTGCATGAAAACACGGCAATATAGGGGAAGGTATAAGAACTGCGCAAAAATACAGCGATATAGGAGAATTTATAAGAGGTGCGTGAAAACATAACGATATAAGGGAAGGTATGAGAGGTGCATGAAAACACAGCGATATTGGGGAAGGTATGGGAGGTGCGAGAAAACAGGACGATATAGGGGAAGTTATGAGAGGTGCGCGAAAGCACAGCGATATCGGGGAAGACATGAGAGCTGCGCAGAAACAGGGCAATATAGTGGATCCTGTGGGATGTGCGTGAAACCACGGCGATACAGGGGAATGTATCAGAGGTGCCAGAAAACACAGCGATATAGGGGACGCTATGGGAAATGCACAAAAAACAGTGATATAGGGGAAGGTATGAGGTGTGCGAGAACACGACGATATAGGGGAAATTGTAAGAGGTGCACGAAAACATGGCAATACAGGAGAATGTATCAGAGGTGCACGAAAACACAGCGATATAGGAGAAGTTATGAGAGGTGTGCGAAAACACAGCGATATAGGGGAAGGTATGAAAAGTGCACGAAAACGCAGTGATATAAGGGAAGGTATAGGAGGTGCGCGAAAACAGGGCGATACAGGGGAAGGTATGAGAGGTGCACGAAGGCACAGCGATATAGGGGATGCTATGGGAGGTGCGCGAAAACACAGCGATATAGGAGACGGTATGAGATGTGCATAAAAACATGGCGATATAGGAGCAGGTATGAGAGGTGCGCCTAAACACGGCGATATAGGGGAAAGTATGAGAGGTGCGCGAAAACTTGGTGTTACAGGGGAATGCATCAGAGGTGCCAGAAAACACAGCGATGTAGTGGAAAACATGAGAGGTGCGTGAAAACAGGGCGATATAAGGGAAGGTATGAGAGGTGCGCGAAGGCACAGCGATATAGGGGATGCTATGGGAGGTGCGTGAATACACAGCGATATAGGGGACGTTATGAGATGTGTATAAAAACATGGCAATATAGGGGAAGTTATGAGAGGTGCGTGAAAACACAGCGATATAAGGGGACGTATGAGAGGTACACGAAGACACAGCGATATAGGGGAAGGTATGAGAGCTGCTCGAAAACAGGGCGATATAGGGAAAGGTATGATACGTGTGCGAAACATAGGAATATAGGGGATGGTATGGGAGATGCACGAAAACACAATGATATAGGGGAAGACATGAGAGGTGCGTGAAAACAGAGCGATATAGGGGACGCTATTGGATGTGCGCGAAAACACAGTGATATAGGGGAAGATATGAGAGGTGTGCGAGAACACGGCGATATAGGGGAAGGTATGAGAGGTGCGCAAAAACGCAGCGATGTAAGCGAAGCCATGGGAGGTGCACGGGAAGCAGGGCAATATAGGGGAAGGTATGAGAGGTGCATGAAGGCGCAGCGATATAGGGGATGCTATGGCAGTTGCGCGAATACACAGCGATATATGGGACGTTAAGAGATGTGCATGAAAATGCGGCGATATTGGGGAAGCCATGAGAGGTGAGCAAAAATACAGCGATATAGGAGAAATTATGAGAGTTGCGTGAAAACACAGCGATATAGGGGGAGGTATGAGAGGTGCATGAAAACACAGCGATATAGGGGAAGGTATGGAAGGTGCGCGAAAACAGGGCGATATAGGGGAAGGTATGAGAGGTGAGCGAAGGCACAGCAATATAAGGGATGCTATGGGAAGTGCGCGAATACACAGCGATATAGAGGACGCTATGAGATGCGCATGAAAACAGCGATATAGGGGAAGGTATAAGAGCTGCACAAAAATGCAGTGATATAGGAGAAGTTATGAGAGGTGCGTGAAAACATAGCGAGAGAAGGGAAGGTATGAGAGGTGCACGAAAACACAGCGATATTGGGGAAGGTATGGGATGTGCGCGAAACCACGACGATACAGGGTAATGTATCAGAGGGGCGAGAAAACACAGCGATATAGGGGACGCTTTGGGACATGCGCAAAAAAACAGTGATATAGGGGAAGATATGAGAGGTGTGCGAGAACAGGGCGATATAGGTGAAATTATCAGAGGTGCGCGAAAACACGTTGATACAGGGAACTGTATCAGAAGTGCGAGAACAGAGTGATATAGGGGAAGTAATGAGAGGTGCAGAAACACAGCGATATAGGTGAAGACATGAGAGGTGCACGAAAACACGGCGATATAGGGGAAGCTATGAGAGGTAAGCAATAACACAGTGATAAAGGTGAAGTTATGGGAGGTGCGTGGTAAACAGGGCGATATAGGGGAAGGTATGAGCGGTGCGCGAAGGCACAGCGATATAGGGGATGCTATGGGAGGTGTGCGAAAACAGGGCGACATAGGGGAAGGTATGAGAGGTGCGTTAAGGCACAGCGATATAGGGGATGCTATGGCAGGTGCGCGAATGCACAGCGATATATGGGACGTTAAGAGATGTGCATGAAAACACGGCGATATTGGGGAAGCCATGAGAGGTGCGCAAAAATACGGCGATAAGGAGAAATTATGAGAGGTGCGTGAAAACACAGCGATATAGGGGGAGGTATGGAAGGTGCGCGCAAACAGGGCGATATTTGGGAAGGTATGAGATGTGCGCAAAGGCACGGCGATATTGGGGAAGCCATGAGAGGTGTGCGAAAATACAGCGATATAGGGGACGGTATGTGAGGTGTGCGAAAACAGGGCGACATAGGGGAAGGTATGAGATGTGCGCGAAGGCACAGCAATATAAGGGATGCTATGGGAGGTGCGCGAATACACAGTGATATAGGGGACGTTATGAGATGTGCATGAAAACACGGCAATATAGGGGAAGGTATAAGAACTGCGCAAAAATACAGCGATATAGGAGAATTTATAAGAGGTGCGTGAAAACATAACGATATAAGGGAAGGTATGAGAGGTGCATGAAAACACAGCGATATTGGGGAAGGTATGGGAGGTGCGAGAAAACAGGACGATATAGGGGAAGTTATGAGAGGTGCGCGAAAGCACAGCGATATCGGGGAAGACATGAGAGCTGCGCAGAAACAGGGCAATATAGTGGATCCTGTGGGATGTGCGTGAAACCACGGCGATACAGGGGAATGTATCAGAGGTGCCAGAAAACACAGCGATATAGGAGAAGTTATGAGAGATGTGCAAAAACACAGCGATATAGGAGAAGTTATGAGAGGTGTGCGAAAACACAGCGATATAGGGGAAGATATGAAAGGTACATGAAAACACAGAGATATATTCGGGAAGGAATGGGAGATGCACGAATACACAGCGATATAGGGGACGTTATGAGATGTGCATGAAAACACAGCCATATAGGGGAAGGTATGAGAGGTGCACGAAAACGCAGTGATATAAGGGAAGGTATGAGAAGTGCGCGAGAACACGGCGATATAGGGGAAATAATGAGAGGTGTACGAAGGCACAGCAATACGGGAGAATGTATCAATTGTGCGAGAAAACACAGCGATATAGGGGAAGTATTGAGAGGAGCGAAAACATAGCGATCTAGGTGAAGACATGAGAGGTGTGCAAAAACTCGGCGATTCAGGGGAATTTATGAGAGGTGAGCAATAACACAGCGATAAAGCTGAATCTATGGGATGTGCGCGAAAAGACAGCGATATAGGGGATGCTATGGGAGGTGCGCGAATACACAGCGATATAGGGGACGTGATGAGATGTGCATGAAAACTCAGCGATATTAGAGAAGGTATTAGAGGTGCACAAAAACTCAGTGATATAGGAGAAGTTATGAGAGGTGTGTGAAAACACAGCGATATAGGGGAAGGTATGAAAGGTGCACGAAAACACAGCGATATAGGGGAAGGAATCGGAGGTGCGCGAAAACTGTGCGATATAGGGGAAGGTATGAGAGGTGCGCGAAGGCACAGCGATATAGGGGATGCTATGGGAGGTGCGCGAATACACAGCGATATAGGGGACGTTATGAGATGTGCATAAAAACACGGCAAGTTATGAGAGGTACGCAAAAATACAGCAATACAGGAGAAGTTATGAGAGATACACGAAAACACAGCGATATAGGGGAAGGTATGGGGGGTGCTCGAAAACAGGGCGATATAGGGAAAGGTATGAGAGGTGTGCGAAGGCACAGCAATATAGGGGATGGTATGGGAGATGCACGAAAACACAGTGATATAGGGGAAGACATGAGAGGTGCGTGAAAACACAGCGATATAGGGGACGCTATTGCACGTGCGCGAAAACACAGTGATATAGGGGAAGATATGAGAGGTGTGCGAGAACACGGCGATATAGGTGAAATTATGAGAGTTGAGCGAAAACACGTTGATACAGGGAACAGTATCAGAAGTGCGAGAACACAGAGCGTTATAGGGGAAGTAATGAGAAGAGCGGAAACACAGCGATATAGGTGAAGACATGAGAGGTGCGCGAAAACATGGCGATATAGGGGAAGCTATGAGAGGTAAGCAATAACACAGCGATAATGTTGAAGTTATGGGATGTGCGCGAAAACAGGGCGATATAGGGGAAGGTATGAGAGGTGCGCAAAAACACAGCGATATATGCGAAGCCATGGGAGGTGCGCGGGAAACAGGGCAATATAGGGGAAGGTATGAGCGGTGTGCGAAGGCACAGCGATATAGGGGATGCTATGGGAGGTGCTTGAATACACAGAGTTATAGGAGACGTTATGAGATGTGCATGAAAACACGGTGATATTGGGGAAGCCATGAGAGGTGTGCGAAAATACAGCGATATAGGGGACGGTATGGGAGGTTTGCGAAAACAGGGCGATATATGGGAATACATGAGAGGTGCGCGAAGGCACAGTGATATAGGGGATAGTATGGGAGGTGCGCAAATACAGAGGTATATAGGGGATGTTATGAGATGTGCATGAAAACACATCAATATAGGGAAAGGTATGAGATGTGCACAAAAATACATCGATATAGGGGAAGGTAAGAGAGGTGCGCGAAAACAGCGATGTAGGCGAAGCTATGGGAGGTGCGCGCAAGCACAGCGATATAGGGGAAGTTATGAGATGTGCATGAATTCACGGCGATAGTCGGGAAGCCATGAGAGGTGTGCAAAAACACAGTGCTATAGGGGAAGGTATGAGAGCTACGTGAAAACACAGTGATATAGGTGAAGGTATGAGAGGAGCGCGTAAACAGGGCGATAGAGGGAAGGTTATGAGAGGTGCGTGAAAACACGGTGATACTGGGGAGGGTATGAGAGGTGTGCAAAAACACAGCGGTATACGGGAATGCATGAGAGGTGCACGAAAACAGCGATATAGGTGAAGGAATGGGAGGTGCGCGAAAACAGGGCGATATTTGAGAAGGTATGAGAGGTGCGCGAAAGCACAGTGATATAAGGGAAGCTATGGGAGGTGCGCGAATATACAGCGATATAGAGGACGTTATGAGATCTGCATGACAACACGGCGATATAGGGGAAGCTATGAGAGGTGAGCAATAACACAGCGATAAAGGTGAATCTATGGGATGTGCGCGAAAAGACAGCAATATAGGGGAAGCTATGAGAGGTGCGCAAGACACAGCGATATAGGGGATGCTATGGGAGGTGCGTGAATACACAGCGATATAGGGAACGTTATGAGATGTGCATAAAAACACGGCGATATAGGGGAAGTTATGAGAGGTGCGCAAAACTACAGCGATATAGGAGAATTTATGAGAGGTGCGTGAAAACACAACGATATAGGGGGAGGTATGAGAGGTGCATGAAAACACAGCGATATAAGGGAAGGTATTGGAGGTGGGCGAAAACAGGGCGATATAGGGGAAGGTATGGGAGGTGCACGAAGGCACAGCGATATAGGGGATGTTATGGGAGGTGCACGAATACACAGCGAAATAGGGGACGTTATGAGATGTGCATAAAAAAACGGCAGTATAGGGGAAGATATGAGAGGTGCGTGAAAACACAGCGATATAGGGGGAGGTATGAGAGGTAAATGAAAACACAGCGATATAGGGGAAGGTATGGGAGGTGCTCGAAAGCAGGGCGATTTCGGGGAAGTTATCAGAGGTGCGTAAAAACCCAGCGATATAGGGGACGTTATGAGATGTGCATGAAAACTCGGCGATATAGGGGAAGGTATGAGAGGTGCGCGAAGGCACAGAGAAATAGGGGATGTTATGGGAAGTGCGCGAATACACATGAAATAGTGGACATTATGAGATGTGCATGAAAACACAGCGATATAGTGGAAGGTATGAGAGGTGCACGAAAACGCAGTGATATAAGGGAAGTTATAGGAGGTGCGCGAAAATGTCAATATAGGGGAAGGTATGAGAGGTGCACGAAGGCACAGCGATATTGGGGATGCTATGGGAGGTGCGCGAAAACACAGCGATATAGGAGACTGTATGAGATGTGCATAAAAACATGGCGATATACGGGGAGGTATGAGAGGTGCGCGTTAACACGGCGATATAGGGGAAAGTATGAGAGGTGCGCGAAAACTTGGCGTTACATGATAATGCATCAGAGGTGCCAGAAAACTCAGCGATGTAGTGGAAGACATGAGAGGTGCGCGAAAACAGGGCAATATAGTGGAAGGTATGGGATGTGCGCGAAAACAGGGCGATATAGGGGAAGGTATGAGAGGTGCGCGAAAACACAGCGATATGGGAGAATGTATCGGATGTGCGAGAAAACACAGCGATATAGGGGAAGTAATGAGAGGAGCGAAAACATAGCGATCTCGGTGAAGACACGAGAGGTGCATGAAAACACGGCGATATAGGGGAAGCTATGAGAGGTGCGTGAAAACCCAGCGATATAGGGGAAGGTATGAGAGGTGCGCGAAGGCGCAGCGATATAGGGGATGCTATGTGAGTTGCTTGAATACACAGAGTTATAGGGGACGTTATGAGATGTGCATGAAAACAGGGCGATATTGGGGAAGCCATGAGAGGTGTGCGAAAATTCAGCGATATGGGCGACGCTATGGGAGGTGTGCGCAGACAGGGCAACATAGGGGAAGGTATGAGAGGTGCGCGAAATCACAGCGAGATAGGGGATGCTATGGCCGGTGCGCGAATACACAGCGATATATGGGACGATAATAGATGTGCATGAAAACACTGTGATATTGGAGAAGCCATGAGAGGAGCGCAAAAATACGGCGATATAGGAGAAATTATGAGAGGTGCGTGAAAACACAGCGATATAGGGGGAGGTATGAGAGGTGCATGAAAACACAGTGATATAGGGAAAGTTATGGAAGGTGCGCGAAAACAGGGCGATATAGAGGAAGGTATGAGAGGTGCGCGAAGACTCAGCAATATAAGGGATGCTATGGGAGGTGTGCGAATACGCAGCGATATAGAGGACATTATGAGATGTGCATGAAAACACGGCAATATAAGGGAAGGTATAAGAGCTGTGCAAAAATACAGCGATCTCGGAGAAGTTATGAGAGGTGCGTGGAAACACAGCGATATAAGGAAAGGTAGGAGAGGTGCACGAAAACAAAGCGATATTGGGGAAGGTATGGGAGGTGCGCGAAAACAGGGCGATATAGGGGAACCTATGTGATGTGCGCGAAACCACGGCGATACAGGGGAATGTATCAGAGGTGCGAGAAAACACAGCGATATAGGGGACGCTATAGGACATGAGCAAAAAGACAGTGATATAGGGGAAGGTATGAGAGGTGTGTGAGAACACGGCGATATAGGGGAAGTAATGATAGGAGTGAAAACATAGCGATATAGGTTAAGACATGCGAGGTGTGCGAAAGCATGGCGATACAGGGTAAGCTATGAGAGGTGAGCAATAACACAGCGATCAAGGTGAAGCTATGGGATATGCGCGAAAACAGCGATGTAGGCGAAGCTATGGGAGGTGTGCGAAAACACAGCGATATAGGGGATGGTATGAGATGTACATGAATACACGGCGATATTGGGGAAGCCATGAGAGGTGCCTGAAAACACAGCGATATAGGGAAGGTATGAGAGGTGTGCAAAATCACAGCGATATAGGAGAAGTTAAGAGAGGTGCGTGAAAACACAGCGATATAGCGGAAGGTAGGAGAGGTGCGCGAAAACACAGCGATATAGGGGACGCAATGGGACGTGCGCGAAAACACAGAGATATAGGGGAAGTATTGAGAGGATCGAATACATAGCGATCGAGGTGAAGACATGAGAGGTGCGCGAAAACATGGCGATATACGGAAAGCTATGAGAGGTGAGCAAAAACACAGCGATATAGTGGAACCTATGAGAGGTTCACAAGGCACAGCGGTATAGGGGATGCTATGGGAGGTGCATGAATACACAGCGATATAGTGGACGTGATGAGATGTGCATGAAAACGCAGTGATATTAGGGAAGGTATGAGAGGTGCACAAAACACAGCGATATAGGAGAAGTTATGAGAGGTGTGCGAAAACACAGCGATATAGGGGAAGGTATGAAAAGTGCACGAAAACGCAGTGATATAAGGGAAGGTATAGGAGGTGCGCGAAAACAGGGCGATACAGGGGAAGGTATGAGAGGTGCACGAAGGCACAGCGATATAGGGGATGCTATGGGAGGTGCGCGAAAACACAGCGATATAGGAGACGGTATGAGATGTGCATAAAAACATGGCGATATAGGAGAAGGTATGAGAGGTGCGCCTAAACACGGCGATATAGGGGAAAGTATGAGAGGTGCGCGAAAACTTGGTGTTACAGGGGAATGCATCAGAGGTGCCAGAAAACACAGCGATGTAGTGGAAGACATGAGAGGTGCGTGAAAACAGGGCGATATAAGGGAAGGTATGAGAGGTGCGCGAAGGCACAGCGATATAGGGGATGCTATGGGAGGTGCGTGAATACACAGCGATATAGGGGACGTTATGAGATGTGTATAAAAACATGGCAATATAGGGGAAGTTATGAGAGGTGCGTGAAAACACAGCGATATAAGGGGACGTATGAGAGGTACACGAAGACACAGCGATATAGGGGAAGGTATGAGAGCTGCTCGAAAACAGGGCGATATAGGGAAAGGTATGATACGTGTGCGAAACATAGGAATATAGGGGATGGTATGGGAGATGCACGAAAACACAATGATATAGGGGAAGACATGAGAGGTGCGTGAAAACAGAGCGATATAGGGGACGCTATTGGATGTGCGCGAAAACACAGTGATATAGGGGAAGATATGAGAGGTGTGCGAGAACACGGCGATATAGGGGAAGGTATGAGAGGTGCGCAAAAACGCAGCGATGTAAGCGAAGCCATGGGAGGTGCACGGGAAGCAGGGCAATATAGGGGAAGGTATGAGAGGTGCATGAAGGCGCAGCGATATAGGGGATGCTATGGCAGTTGCGCGAATACACAGCGATATATGGGACGTTAAGAGATGTGCATGAAAATGCGGCGATATTGGGGAAGCCATGAGAGGTGAGCAAAAATACAGCGATATAGGAGAAATTATGAGAGTTGCGTGAAAACACAGCGATATAGGGGGAGGTATGAGAGGTGCATGAAAACACAGCGATATAGGGGAAGGTATGGAAGGTGCGCGAAAACAGGGCGATATAGGGGAAGGTATGAGAGGTGAGCGAAGGCACAGCAATATAAGGGATGCTATGGGAAGTGCGCGAATACACAGCGATATAGAGGACGCTATGAGATGCGCATGAAAACAGCGATATAGGGGAAGGTATAAGAGCTGCACAAAAATGCAGTGATATAGGAGAAGTTATGAGAGGTGCGTGAAAACATAGCGAGAGAAGGGAAGGTATGAGAGGTGCACGAAAACACAGCGATATTGGGGAAGGTATGGGATGTGCGCGAAACCACGACGATACAGGGTAATGTATCAGAGGGGCGAGAAAACACAGCGATATAGGGGACGCTTTGGGACATGCGCAAAAAAACAGTGATATAGGGGAAGATATGAGAGGTGTGCGAGAACAGGGCGATATAGGTGAAATTATCAGAGGTGCGCGAAAACACGTTGATACAGGGAACTGTATCAGAAGTGCGAGAACAGAGTGATATAGGGGAAGTAATGAGAGGTGCAGAAACACAGCGATATAGGTGAAGACATGAGAGGTGCACGAAAACACGGCGATATAGGGGAAGCTATGAGAGGTAAGCAATAACACAGTGATAAAGGTGAAGTTATGGGAGGTGCGTGGTAAACAGGGCGATATAGGGGAAGGTATGAGCGGTGCGCGAAGGCACAGCGATATAGGGGATGCTATGGGAGGTGTGCGAAAACAGGGCGACATAGGGGAAGGTATGAGAGGTGCGTTAAGGCACAGCGATATAGGGGATGCTATGGCAGGTGCGCGAATGCACAGCGATATATGGGACGTTAAGAGATGTGCATGAAAACACGGCGATATTGGGGAAGCCATGAGAGGTGCGCAAAAATACGGCGATAAGGAGAAATTATGAGAGGTGCGTGAAAACACAGCGATATAGGGGGAGGTATGGAAGGTGCGCGCAAACAGGGCGATATTTGGGAAGGTATGAGATGTGCGCAAAGGCACGGCGATATTGGGGAAGCCATGAGAGGTGTGCGAAAATACAGCGATATAGGGGACGGTATGTGAGGTGTGCGAAAACAGGGCGACATAGGGGAAGGTATGAGATGTGCGCGAAGGCACAGCAATATAAGGGATGCTATGGGAGGTGCGCGAATACACAGTGATATAGGGGACGTTATGAGATGTGCATGAAAACACGGCAATATAGGGGAAGGTATAAGAACTGCGCAAAAATACAGCGATATAGGAGAATTTATAAGAGGTGCGTGAAAACATAACGATATAAGGGAAGGTATGAGAGGTGCATGAAAACACAGCGATATTGGGGAAGGTATGGGAGGTGCGAGAAAACAGGACGATATAGGGGAAGTTATGAGAGGTGCGCGAAAGCACAGCGATATCGGGGAAGACATGAGAGCTGCGCAGAAACAGGGCAATATAGTGGATCCTGTGGGATGTGCGTGAAACCACGGCGATACAGGGGAATGTATCAGAGGTGCCAGAAAACACAGCGATATAGGGGACGCTATGGGAAATGCGCAAAAAACAGTGATATAGGGGAAGGTATGAGGTGTGCGAGAACACGACGATATAGGGGAAATTGTAAGAGGTGCACGAAAACATGGCAATACAGGAGAATGTATCAGAGGTGCACGAAAACACAGCGATATAGGAGAAGTTATGAGAGGTGTGCGAAAACACAGCGATATAGGGGAAGGTATGAAAAGTGCACGAAAACGCAGTGATATAAGGGAAGGTATAGGAGGTGCGCGAAAACAGGGCGATACAGGGGAAGGTATGAGAGGTGCACGAAGGCACAGCGATATAGGGGATGCTATGGGAGGTGCGCGAAAACACAGCGATATAGGAGACGGTATGAGATGTGCATAAAAACATGGCGATATAGGAGCAGGTATGAGAGGTGCGCCTAAACACGGCGATATAGGGGAAAGTATGAGAGGTGCGCGAAAACTTGGTGTTACAGGGGAATGCATCAGAGGTGCCAGAAAACACAGCGATGTAGTGGAAAACATGAGAGGTGCGTGAAAACAGGGCGATATAAGGGAAGGTATGAGAGGTGCGCGAAGGCACAGCGATATAGGGGATGCTATGGGAGGTGCGTGAATACACAGCGATATAGGGGACGTTATGAGATGTGTATAAAAACATGGCAATATAGGGGAAGTTATGAGAGGTGCGTGAAAACACAGCGATATAAGGGGACGTATGAGAGGTACACGAAGACACAGCGATATAGGGGAAGGTATGAGAGCTGCTCGAAAACAGGGCGATATAGGGAAAGGTATGATACGTGTGCGAAACATAGGAATATAGGGGATGGTATGGGAGATGCACGAAAACACAATGATATAGGGGAAGACATGAGAGGTGCGTGAAAACAGAGCGATATAGGGGACGCTATTGGATGTGCGCGAAAACACAGTGATATAGGGGAAGATATGAGAGGTGTGCGAGAACACGGCGATATAGGGGAAGGTATGAGAGGTGCGCAAAAACGCAGCGATGTAAGCGAAGCCATGGGAGGTGCACGGGAAACAGGGCGATATAGGGGAAGGTATGAGAGGTGCATGAAGGCGCAGCGATATAGGGGATGCTATGGCAGTTGCGCGAATACACAGCGATATATGGGACGTTAAGAGATGTGCATGAAAATGCGGCGATATTGGGGAAGCCATGAGAGGTGAGCAAAAATACAGCGATATAGGAGAAATTATGAGAGTTGCGTGAAAACACAGCGATATAGGGGGAGGTATGAGAGGTGCATGAAAACACAGCGATATAGGGGAAGGTATGGAAGGTGCGCGAAAACAGGGCGATATAGGGGAAGGTATGAGAGGTGAGCGAAGGCACAGCAATATAAGGGATGCTATGGGAAGTGCGCGAATACACAGCGATATAGAGGACGCTATGAGATGCGCATGAAAACAGCGATATAGGGGAAGGTATAAGAGCTGCACAAAAATGCAGTAATATAGGAGAAGTTATGAGAGGTGCGTGAAAACATAGCGAGAGAAGGGAAGGTATGAGAGGTGCACGAAAACACAGCGATATTGGGGAAGGTATGGGATGTGCGCGAAACCACGACGATACAGGGTAATGTATCAGAGGGGCGAGAAAACACAGCGATATAGGGGACGCTTTGGGACATGCGCAAAAAAACAGTGATATAGGGGAAGATATGAGAGGTGTGCGAGAACAGGGCGATATAGGTGAAATTATCAGAGGTGCGCGAAAACACGTTGATACAGGGAACTGTATCAGAAGTGCGAGAACAGAGTGATATAGGGGAAGTAATGAGAGGTGCAGAAACACAGCGATATAGGTGAAGACATGAGAGGTGCACGAAAACACGGCGATATAGGGGAAGCTATGAGAGGTAAGCAATAACACAGTGATAAAGGTGAAGTTATGGGAGGTGCGTGGTAAACAGGGCGATATAGGGGAAAGTATGAGCGGTGCGCGAAGGCACAGCGATATAGGGGATGCTATGGGAGGTGTGCGAAAACAGGGCGACATAGGGGAAGGTATGAGAGGTGCGTTAAGGCACAGCGATATAGGGGATGCTATGGCAGGTGCGCGAATGCACAGCGATATATGGGACGTTAAGAGATGTGCATGAAAACACGGCGATATTGGGGAAGCCATGAGGGGTGCGCAAAAATACGGCGATAAGGAGAAATTATGAGAGGTGCGTGAAAACACAGCGATATAGGGGGAGGTATGGAAGGTGCGCGCAAACAGGGCGATATTTGGGAAGGTATGAGATGTGCGCAAAGGCACGGCGATATTGGGGAAGCCATGAGAGGTGTGCGAAAATACAGCGATATAGGGGACGGTATGTGAGGTGTGCGAAAACAGGGCGACATAGGGGAAGGTATGAGATGTGCGCGAAGGCACAGCAATATAAGGGATGCTATGGGAGGTGCGCGAATACACAGTGATATAGGGGACGTTATGAGATGTGCATGAAAACACGGCAATATAGGGGAAGGTATAAGAACTGCGCAAAAATACAGCGATATAGGAGAATTTATAAGAGGTGCGTGAAAACATAACGATATAAGGGAAGGTATGAGAGGTGCATGAAAACACAGCGATATTGGGGAAGGTATGGGAGGTGCGAGAAAACAGGACGATATAGGGGAAGTTATGAGAGGTGCGCGAAAGCACAGCGATATCGGGGAAGACATGAGAGCTGCGCAGAAACAGGGCAATATAGTGGATCCTGTGGGATGTGCGTGAAACCACGGCGATACAGGGGAATGTATCAGAGGTGCCAGAAAACACAGCGATATAGGAGAAGTTATGAGAGATGTGCAAAAACACAGCGATATAGGAGAAGTTATGAGAGGTGTGCGAAAACACAGCGATATAGGGGAAGATATGAAAGGTACATGAAAACACAGAGATATATTCGGGAAGGAATGGGAGATGCACGAATACACAGCGATATAGGGGACGTTATGAGATGTGCATGAAAACACAGCCATATAGGGGAAGGTATGAGAGGTGCACGAAAACGCAGTGATATAAGGGAAGGTATGAGAAGTGCGCGAGAACACGGCGATATAGGGGAAATAATGAGAGGTGTACGAAGGCACAGCAATACGGGAGAATGTATCAATTGTGCGAGAAAACACAGCGATATAGGGGAAGTATTGAGAGGAGCGAAAACATAGCGATCTAGGTGAAGACATGAGAGGTGTGCAAAAACTCGGCGATTCAGGGGAATTTATGAGAGGTGAGCAATAACACAGCGATAAAGCTGAATCTATGGGATGTGCGCGAAAAGACAGCGATATAGGGGATGCTATGGGAGGTGCGCGAATACACAGCGATATAGGGGACGTGATGAGATGTGCATGAAAACTCAGCGATATTAGAGAAGGTATTAGAGGTGCACAAAAACTCAGTGATATAGGAGAAGTTATGAGAGGTGTGTGAAAACACAGCGATATAGGGGAAGGTATGAAAGGTGCACGAAAACACAGCGATATAGGGGAAGGAATCGGAGGTGCGCGAAAACTGTGCGATATAGGGGAAGGTATGAGAGGTGCGCGAAGGCACAGCGATATAGGGGATGCTATGGGAGGTGCGCGAATACACAGCGATATAGGGGACGTTATGAGATGTGCATAAAAACACGGCAAGTTATGAGAGGTACGCAAAAATACAGCAATACAGGAGAAGTTATGAGAGATACACGAAAACACAGCGATATAGGGGAAGGTATGGGGGGTGCTCGAAAACAGGGCGATATAGGGAAAGGTATGAGAGGTGTGCGAAGGCACAGCAATATAGGGGATGGTATGGGAGATGCACGAAAACACAGTGATATAGGGGAAGACATGAGAGGTGCGTGAAAACACAGCGATATAGGGGACGCTATTGCACGTGCGCGAAAACACAGTGATATAGGGGAAGATATGAGAGGTGTGCGAGAACACGGCGATATAGGTGAAATTATGAGAGTTGAGCGAAAACACGTTGATACAGGGAACAGTATCAGAAGTGCGAGAACACAGAGCGTTATAGGGGAAGTAATGAGAAGAGCGGAAACACAGCGATATAGGTGAAGACATGAGAGGTGCGCGAAAACATGGCGATATAGGGGAAGCTATGAGAGGTAAGCAATAACACAGCGATAATGTTGAAGTTATGGGATGTGCGCGAAAACAGGGCGATATAGGGGAAGGTATGAGAGGTGCGCAAAAACACAGCGATATATGCGAAGCCATGGGAGGTGCGCGGGAAACAGGGCAATATAGGGGAAGGTATGAGCGGTGTGCGAAGGCACAGCGATATAGGGGATGCTATGGGAGGTGCTTGAATACACAGAGTTATAGGAGACGTTATGAGATGTGCATGAAAACACGGTGATATTGGGGAAGCCATGAGAGGTGTGCGAAAATACAGCGATATAGGGGACGGTATGGGAGGTTTGCGAAAACAGGGCGATATATGGGAATACATGAGAGGTGCGCGAAGGCACAGTGATATAGGGGATAGTATGGGAGGTGCGCAAATACAGAGGTATATAGGGGATGTTATGAGATGTGCATGAAAACACATCAATATAGGGAAAGGTATGAGATGTGCACAAAAATACATCGATATAGGGGAAGGTATGAGAGGTGCGCGAAAACAGCGATGTAGGCGAAGCTATGGGAGGTGCGCGCAAGCACAGCGATATAGGGGAAGTTATGAGATGTGCATGAATTCACGGCGATAGTCGGGAAGCCATGAGAGGTGTGCAAAAACACAGTGCTATAGGGGAAGGTATGAGAGCTACGTGAAAACACAGTGATATAGGTGAAGGTATGAGAGGAGCGCGTAAACAGGGCGATAGAGGGAAGGTTATGAGAGGTGCGTGAAAACACGGTGATACTGGGGAGGGTATGAGAGGTGTGCAAAAACACAGCGGTATACGGGAATGCATGAGAGGTGCACGAAAACAGCGATATAGGTGAAGGAATGGGAGGTGCGCGAAAACAGGGCGATATTTGAGAAGGTATGAGAGGTGCGCGAAAGCACAGTGATATAAGGGAAGCTATGGGAGGTGCGCGAATATACAGCGATATAGAGGACGTTATGAGATCTGCATGACAACACGGCGATATAGGGGAAGCTATGAGAGGTGAGCAATAACACAGCGATAAAGGTGAATCTATGGGATGTGCGCAAAAAGACAGCGATATAGAGGAAGTTATGAGAGGTCCGCAAGGCACAGCGATATAGGGGGAGGTATGAGAGGTGCACGAAAACACAGCGATATAGGGGACGTGATGAGATGTGCATGAAAATGCAGTAATATTAGGGAAGGTATGAGAGGTGCACAAAAACACAGCGATATAGGAGAAATTATGAGAGGTGTGTGAAAACACAGCGATATAGGGGGAGGTATGAGAGGTGCATGAAAACACAGTGATATAGGGGACGGTATGGAAGGTGCGCGATAACAGGGCGATATAGGGGAAGGTATGAGAGGTGCGCAAAGGCACAGCAATATAAGGGATGCTATGGGATGTGCGCGAATACACAGCGATATAGGGGACGTTATGAGATGTGCATGAAGACACGGCAATATAGGGGAAGGTATAAGAACTGCGCAAAAATACAGTGATATAGGAGAAGTTCTGAGAGGTGCGTGAAAACACAGCGATATAAGGGAAGGTATGAGAGGTGCACGAAAACACAGCGATATTGGGGAAGGTATGGGAGATGCGCGAAAACAGGGCGATATAGGGGAAGTTATGAGAGGTGTGCGAAGGCACAGCGATATAGGGGATGCTATGAGAGGTGCGCGAAACCACCGTGATATAGGGGAAGACATGAGAGGTGCGCAAAAACAGGGCAATATAGTGGTACCTATTGGATATGCGCGAATCCACGGCGATACAGGGGAATGTATCAGAGGTGCGAGAAAACACAGCGATATAGGGGACGCTATGGGACGTGCAAAAAAGCAGTGATATAGGGGAAGGTATGAAAGGTGTGCGAGAACACGGCGATATAGGGGAAATTGTAAGAGGTGCACGAAAACATGGCAATACAGGAGAATGCATCAGAGGTGCGAGAAAACACAGCGATATAGGGGAATTAATGATAGGAGCGAAAACATAGCGATATAGGTGAAGACATGCGAGGTGCGCGAAAACATGGCGATATAGGGGAACCTATGAGAGGTGAGCAATAACACAGCGATCAAGGGGAAGCTATGGGAGGTGCGCCAAAACACAGCGATATAGGGGACGGTATGAGATGTGCATGAATACACGGCGATATTGGGGAAGGTATGAGAGGTTCACGAAGGCACAGCGATATAGGGGATGCTATGGGAGGTGCGTGAATACACAGCGATATAGGAGACGGTATGAGATGTGCATAAAAACATGGCAATATAGGGGGAGGTATGAGAGGTGCGCGTACATACGGCGATATAGGGGAAAGTATGAGAGGTGTGCGAAACCTTGGCGTTACAGGGGAATGCATCAGAGGTGCCAGAAAACACAGCTAATTAGTGGAATACATGAGAGGTGCGCAAAAACAGGGCAATATAGGGGAAATTATGACAGGTGTGCGAAAACACGGCGATACGGGAGAATGTATCAGATGTGCGAGAAAACACAGCGGTAGAGGGGAAGTATTGAGAGGATCGAATACATAGCGATCTAGGTGAAGACATGAGAGGTGCGCGAAAACATGGCGATATAGGGGAACCTATGAGAGGTGAGCAATAACACAGCGATCAAGGGGAAGCTATGGGAGGTGCGCCAAAACACAGCGATATAGGGGACGGTATGAGATGTGCATGAATACACGGCGATATTGGGGAAGGAATGAGAGGTTCACGAAGGCACAGCGATATAGGGGATGCTATGGGAGGTGCGTGAATACACAGCGATATAGGAGACGGTATGAGATGTGCATAAAAACATGGCGATATAGGGGGAGGTATGAGAGGTGCGCGTAAATACGGCGATATAGGGGAAAGTATGAGAGGTGTGCGAAAACTTGGCGTTACAGGGGAATGCATCAGAGGTGCCAGAAAACACAGCTAATTAGTGGAATACATGAGAGGTGCGCAAAAACAGGGCAATATAGAGGAAATTATGACAGGTGTGCGAAAACACGGCGATACGGGAGAATGTATCAGATGTGCGAGAAAACACAGCGGTATAGGGGAAGTATTGAGAGGATCGAATACATAGCGATCTAGGTGAAGACATGAGAGGTGCGCGAAAACATGGCGATATAGGGGAAGCTGTGAGAGGTGACCAAAAACACGGCGATACAGGGGAAGCTATGAGAGGTGAGCAATAACACAGCGATAAAGGTGAATCTATGGGATGTGCGCGAAAAGACAGCGATATAGGGGAAGCTATGAGAGGTGAGCAATAACACAGCGATAAAGGTGAATCTATGGGATGTGCGCGAAAAGACAGCGATATAGGGGAAGCTATGGGAGGTGCGTGAATACACAGCGATATAGTGGACGTGATGAGATGTGCATGAAAACGCAGTGATATTTGGGAAGGTATGAGAGGTGCACAAAAACACAGCGATATAGGAGAAGTTATGAGAGGTGTGCGAAAACACAGCGATATTGGAGAAGGTATGAAAGGAGCACGAAAACGCAGTGATATAAGGGAAGGTATAGGAGATGCGCGAAACAGGGCTATATAGGGGAACGTATGAGAGGTGCACGAAGGCACAGCGATACAGGGGAAGACATGAGAGGTGCGCGAAACCAGGGCAATATAGCGGAAGGTATGGGATGTGCATAAAAACAGGGCGATATAGGGGAAGGTATGAGAGGTGCGTGAAAACACAGCGATATAAGGGGAGGTATGAGAGGTACACGAAAACACAGCAATATAGGGGAAGGTATGGGAGGTGCTCGAAAACAGGGCGATATAGGGAAAGGCATGAGACGTGTGCGAAACACAGCAATATATGGGATGGTGTGGGAGATGCACGAAAACACAGTGATATAGGGGAAGACATGAGAGGTGCGTGAAAACAGAGTGATATAGGGGACGCTATTGGACGTGCACGAAAACACAGTGATATGGGGAAGATATGAGAGGTGTGCGAGAGCACGGCGATATAGGAGAAATTATGAGAGGTGCGCGAAAACACGTTGATACAGGGAACTGTATCAGAAGTGCAAGAACACAGAGCGATATGGGGGATGTAATGAGAGGAGCGGAAACACAGCGATACAGGTGAAGAAATGAGAGGTGCGCGAAACCCCGGTGATATAGGGAAAGGCATGAGAGGTAAGCAATAACACAGCGATGTAGGCGAAGCCATGGGAGGTGCACGGGAAACAGGGCAATATAGGGGAATGTATGAGCGATGCGCGAAGGCACAGCGATATAGGAGATGCTAAGGGAGGTGCGTGAATACACAGGGATATAGGGGAAGGTATGAGATGTGCATGAAAACCCGGCTATATTGGGGAAGCCATGAGAGGTGTGCGAAAATACAGCGATATAGGGGACGGTATGGGAGGTGTGCGAAAACAGGGCGACATAGCGGAAGGTATGAGAGGTGTGTGAAAGCACAGTGATATGGAGAATGTATGAGAGGTGCACAAAAACACAGCGATATAGGGGAAGGTATGAGAGGTGCGCGAAAACAGGGCAATATTGGGGAAGGTATGAGAGGTGCACGAAAACATAGCAATACAGGGGAATGCATCAGAGGTGCGAGAAAACACAGTGATATAGGGGAAGTTATGAGAGCAACGAAAACACAGCGATATAGGGGAAGACATGAGATGTGCGCGAAAACACGGCGATATAGTGGAAGGTATGAGAGGTGAGCAAAAACACAGCGATAAAGTTGAAGCTATATCAGGGTGCGAAAAGACAGCGATATAGGTGAAGGCATGAGAGGTGCGCGAAAACACAGCGATGTAGCGGAAGCTATGGGAGGTGCGCGAAAACACAGCGATATAGGGGAATGTATGAAATATGCATGAAACACGGCGATATCGGGGATGCCATGAGAGATGCGCAAAAACACAGCTATATAGGGAAAAGTATGAGAGGTGCGTAAAAACACGGCGATACAGGGGAATGCATCAGAGGTGCAAGAAAACACAGCGATATAGGGGACGTTATGAGAGGAGCGAAAAACAGAGCGACATAGGGGAAGGTATGAGAGGTGCGCTAAAAGACAGCGATATAGGGGAAGGTATGAGAGGTGCACGAAAACACAGCGATATCGGGGAAGGTATAGGAGCTGCGCGAAAACAGGGCAATATAGGGGAAGGTATGAGAGGTGCACTAAAACACAGCGATACAGGGGAAGGAATGGGAGGTGTGCGAAAACAGGGCGATATAGGGAAGGTATGAGAGGTGCGCGAAAACACAGCGATATAGGGGACGCTATGGGACGTGCGCGAAAACACAATGATATAGGGGAAGGTATGAGAGGTGTACGAGAATACAGCGATGTAGGGGAAATTATGAGAGGTGCGTGACAACACGGCGATACAGGGGAATGTATCAGAGGTGTGAGAAAACACAGCGATATAATGGAAGTAATGACAGGAGCGAAAACATAGCGATATAGGTGAAGACATGAGAGGTGCGTGAAAACACAGTGATATAGGGGAAGCTATGAGAGGTGAGCAAAAACACAGTGATAAAGATGAAGCTATGGGATGTGCGCAAAAAGACAGCGATATAGGGGAATGTATGAGAGGTGCGCGAAAACGCAGCGACGTGTGCGTAGCTATGGGAGGTGCGCGAAAGCACAGCGATATAAGGGACGGTATGAGATGTGCATGAATACACGGCAATATTGGGGAAGCCATGAGAGATGCGCGAAAACACAGCAATATAGGGGAAGGTATGAGAGGTGCACGAAAAGACAACGATAAAAGGGAAGGTATGGGAGGTGCGCGAAAACAGGACGATATAGGGGAAGGTATGAGATGTGCGCGAAGGCACAGCGATATAGGAGATTCTATGGGAGGTGCGCGAATACACAGCAATATGGGGGACGTTATGAGATGTGATTGAAAACACGGCGATATAGGGGAAGGTATGAGAGGTGCGCAAAACTACAGCGATATAGGAGAAGTTATGAAAGGTGCGTGAAAACACAGCGATATAGGGGAAGGTATGAGAGTTGCACGAAAACACAGCGATATAGAGGAAGGTATGGGAGGTGCGCAAAAACACAGTGATATAGAGGAAGACATGAGAGTGCTCGAAAACAGGGCTATAAGTGGAAGCTATGGGATATGCGCGAAAACATGGCGATACGGGGAAAGGTATGAGAGGTGCCCGAAAACACAGCTATACAAGGGATGCTATGGGACGTGCGCGAAAACACAGTGATATAGTGGAAGGTATGAGAGGTGTGCAAGAACATGGCTATATAGGGGAAATTATAAGAGGTCCGTGAAAACACGGTGATATATGAGAAGTTATGAGAGGTGAGTGAAAACACAGCGATATAGGGGAAGGTGTGAAGGTATGAGAGGTGCACGAAAACACAGCGATACAGGGGAAGGTATGAGAGGTGTGCGAGAACACGGCGATATCGGGGAAATTATGAGAGGTGTGCGAAAACACCGCGATACGGGCGAATGTATCAGAGGTGTGAGAAAATAAAGTGATATAGGGGAAGTATTGAGAGGAGCGAAAACATAGCGATCTAGGTGAAGACATGAGAGGTGCGCAAAAACACGGCGATATGGGGGAAGCTATGAGAGGTGAGCAAAAACACAGCGATACAGGGGAAGCTATGAGAGGTGAGCAATAACACAGCGATAAAGGCGAATCTATGGGATGTGCGCGAAAAGACAGCGATATAGGGGAAGGTATGGAAGGTGCTCGAAAGCAGGGCGATATAGGGGAAGTTATGAGAGGTGCGTAAAAACCCAGCAATGTAGGGGACATTATGAGATGTGCATGAATACACGGCGATAATCGGGAAGCCATGAGAGGTGTGCAAAAACACAGCGATATAGGGGAAGGTATGAGAGCTGCGTGAAAACACAGTGATATAGGGGAAGGTATGAGAGGAGCTCGAAAACAGGGCGATAGAGGGGAGGTTATGAGAGGTGCGTGAAAACACGGTGATATAGGGGAAGATATGAGAGGTGTGCAAAAACACAGCGGTATACGGAAATGCATGAGAGGTGCACGAAAACAGCGATATAGGTGAAGGAATGGGAGGTGCGCGAAAACAGGGCGATATTTGGGAAGGTATGAGAGGTGCGTGAAAGCACAGTGACATAAGGGAAGCTATGGGAGGTGCGCGAATATACAGCGATATAGAGGACGTTATGAGATGTGCATGACAACACAGCAATAAAGGTGAATCTATGGGATGTGCGTGAAATGACAGCGATATAGGGGAAGGTATGAGAGGTCCGCAAGCACAGCGATATAGGGGGAGGTATGAGAGGTGCACGAAAACACAGCGATATAGGGGACGTGATGAGATGTGCATGAAAACGCAGTGATATTAGGGAAGGTATGAGAGGTGCACAAAAACACAGCGATATAGGAGAAGTTATGAGAGGTGTGTGAAAACACAGCAATATAGGGGGAGGTATGAGAGGTGCATGAAAACACAGCGATATAGGGGAAGGTATGATAGGTGCGCGAAAACAGGGCGATATAGGGGAATGTATGAGAGGTGCGCGAAGGCACAGCAATATAAGGGATGCTATGGGATGTGCGCGAATACACAGCGATATAGGGGACGTTATGAGATGTGCATGAAAACACGACAATATAGGGGAAGGTATAAAAGCTGCGCAAAAATACAGTGATATAGGAGAAGTTATGAGAGGTGCGTGAAAACACAGCGATATAAGGGAAGGTATGAGAGGTGCACTAAAACATAGCGATATTGGGGAAGGTATGCGAGGTGCGCGAAAACAGGGCGATATAGGGGAAGTTATGAGAGGTGTGCGAAGGCACAGCGATACAGGGGATGCTATGAGAGGTGCGCTAAAACACCGTGATATAGGGGAAGACATGAGAGGTGCGCAAAAACAGGGCAATATAGTGGAACCTATGGGATGTGCGCGAAACCACGGCGATACAGGGGAATGTATCAGAGGTGCGAGAAAACACAGCTATATAGGGGACGCTATGGGACATGCGCAAAAAAACAATGATATGGGGAAGGTTTGAGAGGTGTGCGAGAACATGGCGATATAGGGGAAATTGTAAGAGGTGCACGAAAACATGGCAATACAGGAGAATGCATCAGAGGTGCGAGAAAACACAGCGATATAGGGGAATTAATGATACGAGCGAAATCATAGCGATATAGGTGAAGACATGCGAGGTGCGCGAAAACACGGCGATATAGGGTAAGCTATGAGAGGTGAGCAATAACACAGCGATCAAGGTGAAGCTATGGGATGTGCGCGAAAACAGCGATGTAGGCAAATCTATGGGAGGTGCGCCAAAACACAGCGATATAGGGGACGGTATGAGATGTGCATGAATACACGGCGATATTGGGGAAGCCATGAGAGGTGCCTGAAAACACAGCGATATAGGGGAAGGTATGAGAGGTTCAAGAAGGCACAGCAATATAGGGGATGCTATGGGAAGTGCGCGAAAACACAGCGATATAGGAGACGGTATGAGATGTGCATAAAAACATGGCGATATAGGGGGAGGTATGAGAGATGCGCGTAAATACGGCGATATAGGGGAAAGTATGAGAGGTGTGCGAAAACTTGGCATTACAGGGGAATGCATCAGAGGTGCCAGAAAACACAGCTAATTAGTGGAATACATGAGAGGTGCGCGAAAACAGGGCAATATAGGGAAAAATTATGACAGGTGTGCGAAAACACGGCGATACGGGAGAATGTATCAGATGTGCGAGAAAACACAGCGATACAGGGGAAGTATTGAGAGGATCGAATGCATAGCGACCTAGGTGAAGATATGAGAGGTGCGCGAAAAGAGAGCGATATAGGGGAAGCTATGAGAGGTGTACAAGGCACAGCGATATAGGGGATGCTATGGGAGGTGCGTGAATACACAGCGATATAGGGGACGTTATGAGATGTGCATGAAAACGCAGTGATATTAGGGAAGGTATGAGAGGTGCACAAAAACACAGCGATATAGGAGAAGTTATGAGAGGTGTGCGAAAACACAGCGATATAGATGAAGGTATGAAAGGTGCACGAAAACGCAGTGATATAAGGGAAGGTATAGGAGATGCGCGAAAACAGGGCGATATAGGGGAACGTATGAGAGGTGCACGAAGGCACAGCGATATAGGGGAAGACATGAGAGGTGCGGAAAAACAGGGCAATATAGTGGAACCTGTGGGATGTGCACGAAACCACGGCGATACAGGGGAATGTATCAGAGGTGCCAGAAAACACAGCGATATAGGGGATGCTATGGGACATGCGCAAACAAACAGTGATATAGGGGAAGGTATGAGAGGTGTGCGAGAACACAACGATATAGGGGAAATTGTAAGAGGTTCGCGAAAACATGGCAGTACAGAAGAATGTATCAGAGGTGCAAGAAAACACAACGATATAGGGGAAGTAATGATAGGAGCGAAAACATAGCGATATAGCTGAAAACATGCGAGATGCGTGAAAACACGGCGATATAGGGTAAGCTATGAGAGGTGAGCAATAACACAGCGATCAAGGTGAAGCTAAGGGATGTGCACAAAAACAGCGATGTAGGCGAAGCTATGGGAGGTGCGTGAAAGCACAGCGATATAGGGGAATGTATGAGATGTGCGCAAAAATACATCGATATGGGGAAGGTATGAGAGCTGCGTGAAAACACAGCGATATAAGGGAAGGTATGAGAGGTGCACTAAAACATAGCGATATTGGGGAAGGTATGCGAGGTGCGCGAAAACAGGGCGATATAGGGGAAGTTATGAGAGGTGTGCGAAGGCACAGCGATACAGGGGATGCTATGAGAGGTGCGCTAAAACACCGTGATATAGGGGAAGACATGAGAGGTGCGCAAAAACAGGGCAATATAGTGGAACCTATGGGATGTGCGCGAAACCACGGCGATACAGGGGAATGTATCAGAGGTGCGAGAAAACACAGCTATATAGGGGACGCTATGGGACATGCGCAAAAAAACAATGATATGGGGAAGGTTTGAGAGGTGTGCGAGAACATGGCGATATAGGGGAAATTGTAAGAGGTGCACGAAAACATGGCAATACAGGAGAATGCATCAGAGGTGCGAGAAAACACAGCGATATAGGGGAATTAATGATACGAGCGAAATCATAGCGATATAGGTGAAGACATGCGAGGTGCGCGAAAACACGGCGATATAGGGTAAGCTATGAGAGGTGAGCAATAACACAGCGATCAAGGTGAAGCTATGGGATGTGCGCGAAAACAGCGATGTAGGCAAATCTATGGGAGGTGCGCCAAAACACAGCGATATAGGGGACGGTATGAGATGTGCATGAATACACGGCGATATTGGGGAAGCCATGAGAGGTGCCTGAAAACACAGCGATATAGGGGAAGGTATGAGAGGTTCAAGAAGGCACAGCAATATAGGGGATGCTATGGGAAGTGCGCGAAAACACAGCGATATAGGAGACGGTATGAGATGTGCATAAAAACATGGCGATATAGGGGGAGGTATGAGAGATGCGCGTAAATACGGCGATATAGGGGAAAGTATGAGAGGTGCGTGAAAACTTGGCGTTACAGGGGAATGCATCAGAGGTGCCAGAAAACACAGCTAATTAGTGGAATACATGAGAGGTGCGCGAAAACAGGGCAATATAGGGAAAATTATGACAGGTGTGCGAAAACACGGCGATACGGGAGAATGTATCAGATGTGCGAGAAAACACAGCGATACAGGGGAAGTATTGAGAGGATCGAATGCATAGCGACCTAGGTGAAGATATGAGAGGTGCGCGAAAAGAGAGCGATATAGGGGAAGCTATGAGAGGTGTACAAGGCACAGCGATATAGGGGATGCTATGGGAGGTGCGTGAATACACAGCGATATAGGGGACGTTATGAGATGTGCATGAAAACGCAGTGATATTAGGGAAGGTATGAGAGGTGCACAAAAACACAGCGATATAGGAGAAGTTATGAGAGGTGTGCGAAAACACAGCGATATAGATGAAGGTATGAAAGGTGCACGAAAACGCAGTGATATAAGGGAAGGTATAGGAGATGCGCGAAAACAGGGCGATATAGGGGAACGTATGAGAGGTGCACGAAGGCACAGCGATATAGGGGAAGACATGAGAGGTGCGGAAAAACAGGGCAATATAGTGGAACCTGTGGGATGTGCACGAAACCACGGCGATACAGGGGAATGTATCAGAGGTGCCAGAAAACACAGCGATACAGGGGATGCTATGGGACATGCGCAAACAAACAGTGATATAGGGGAAGGTATGAGAGGTGTGCGAGAACACAACGATATAGGGGAAATTGTAAGAGGTTCGCGAAAACATGGCAGTACAGAAGAATGTATCAGAGGTGCAAGAAAACACAACGATATAGGGGAAGTAATGATTGGAGCGAAAACATAGCGATATAGCTGAAAACATGCGAGATGCGTGAAAACACGGCGATATAGGGTAAGCTATGAGAGGTGAGCAATAACACAGCGATCAAGGTGAAGCTAAGGGATGTGCACAAAAACAGCGATGTAGGCGAAGCTATGGGAGGTGCGTGAAAGCACAGCGATATAGGGGAATGTATGAGATGTGCGCAAAAATACATCGATATGGGGAAGGTATGAGAGCTGCGTGAAAACACAGTGATATAGGGGAAGGTATGAGAGGTGTGCAAAAACACAGCGGTATAACGGAAATGCATGAGAGGTGCACGAAAACAGCGATATAGGTGAAGGAATGGGAGGTGCGCGAAAACAGGGCGATATTTGGGAAGGTATGAGAGGTACGTGAAAGCACAGTGATATAAGGGAAGCTATGGGAGGTGTGCGAATATACAGCGATATAGAGGACGTTATGAGATGTGCATGACAACACAGCGATAAAGGTGAATCTATGGGATGTGCGCGAAATGACAGCGATATAGGGGAAGGTATGAGAGGTCTGCAAGCACAGCGATATAGGGGGAGGTATGAGAGGTGCACGAAAACACAGCGATATAGGGGACGTGATGAGATGTGCATGAAAACGCAGTGATATTAGGGAAGGTATGAGAGGTGCACAAAAACACAGCGATATAGGAGAAGTTATGAGAGGTGTGTGAAAACACAGCGATATTGGGGAAGGTATGATTGGTGCGCGAAAACAGGGGAATGTATGAGAGGTGCGCGAAGGCACAGCAATATAAGGGATGCTATGGGATGTGCGCGAATACGCAGCGATATAGGGGACGTTATGAGATGTGCATGAAAACATGACAATATAGGGGAAGGTATAAGAGCTGCGCAAAAATACAGTGATATAGGAGAAGTTATGAGAGGTGCGTGAAAACACAGCGATATAGGGGAAGCTATAAGAGCTGAGTGAAAACACAGCGATATAGGGGAAGGTCTGAGAAGTGTTTGAAAACACAATTATATACGGGAACCTATAGGAGGTGCGGGAAAACAGAGCAAGATAGAGGAAGCTATGAGAGGTGCGCGAAAACACGGCGATGTAGGCGAAGCTATGGGTGGTGTGCGAAAACACAGCGAAAAAGGGGAAGGTGTGAGAGGTGGGAAAAAAACCAGCCATATTGGGGAAGGTATGGGAGGTGCACGAAAGCACTGCGATATAGGGGAAGTTATGAGAGCTGCGTGAAAACACAATGACATTTGGAAGCTATGAGAGGTGTGCGAAAGCATGGTGATATACGTGAAAATATGTGAGGTGCGGGAAAACACGGCAAAATAAGGGAAGCTATAAGAGCTGAGCGAAAACACAGCGATAGATGGGAAGCAATGGGAGGTGCTCAAAAACACAGCGATATAGCGGAAGGTATGAGAGGTGCGTGAAATCACAACGATATAGGGGAAGGGATGAGAGGTGCACGAAATCACAGCGATATAGGGGAAGGTATCAGAGGTGCGTGAAAACACAGCGATGTAGGCGAAGCTATGGGTGGTGTGCAAAAACACAGCCATAAAGGGGAAGCGATGAGGGGTGCACGAAAACATCGCAATATATGGCTAGCTATGAGAGGTGTGCGAAAACAGCGATATACAAGAAGGTATGGGAGGAGCGCAAAAGCACAGCAATATATGGGAAGCTATGGGTGTTGTGCGAAAACACAGAAATACAGGGGAAGGTGTGAGAGGTGCGAAAAAAAACACAGCCATATTGGGGAAGGTATGGGAGGTGCGCGAAAGCACTGTGATGTAGGGGAAGGTATGAGAGCTGCGCGAAAACATAGTGACATGGGGAAGCTATGAGAGGTGTGTGAAAGCATGGCGATATACGTGAAGATATGTGAGGTGCGGGAAAACACGGCGATATAGGGGAATGTATGAGAGATGAGCAAAAACAGCTAAAAAGTGGAAGGTATGAAAGCTGCGCGAGAACAGGGCGATATAGGCAAAGCTATGAGAGGCCAGCAAAAACACTACGAGATAAGGGAATGTATAATAGGTGCATCAAAACACAGCGATATAGGGGAAGCTATGGGAGGTGTGTGAAAACACAGCGATACAGGGGAAGCTATGGGAGGTGCTCGACAAAACGGTGATATAGGGGAAGGTATTGGAGGTGCGCGAAAACATGGCGATACAATGGAAGTTATGTGAGGTGCGCGAAAACACAGCCATATTGGGGAAGATATGTGAGGTGCGCGAGAAAACAGCGTTATTGGGGAAACAATGGGAGGTGCACGAAAACAGCGATATAGGGAAAGCTCTGGGAGGTGCGCGAAAACGCAGCGATACAGGG
>NW_027275674.1:0-53169 GCF_030028105.1 Mobula birostris
GCCTTGAAACTCCTGCCCTCAAACTCATGCACTGAAGCTCATGCACTGAAACTCACGCCCTGAATCTCATGCCCTGAAACTTCTGCCCTGAAACTGATGCACTGAATCTCATGCTCTAAATCACATGACCTTAAACTCAAGCGTGAATCTCCTGCCTTGATACTCATGCCCTGAATCTCATGCCTTGAAACACCTGTCCTGAATCTCATGCCCTGAAACTCATGCCCTGAATCCCATGCCCTGAAACTCAAGCCCTGATTTTCCTGCCCTGAAACTCATGCCCTGAATCTCATGCCTTGAAACTCCTGCCCTCAAACTCATGCACTGAAACTCATGCACTGAAACTGACGCCCTGAATTACATGCCCTGAAACTCCTGTCCTGAAACTCATGCCCTGAAACGCATGCCCTGAATCTCTTGCCCTGAAACTCAAGCCCTTATTCTCCTGCCCTGAAACTCATGCCCTGATTCTCATGCCCTGAAACTTCTGCCTGAAACTCATGCACTGAATCTCATGCGCTAAATCTCATGACCTTAAACTCAAGCCTTGAATCTCCTGCCCTGAAACTCATGCCCTTGAATGTCATGTCCTGAAATTCCTGCCCTGAAACTCATGCCCTGAATCTCCTGCCCTGAAACTCATGCCCTGAATGTCATGCCCTGAAATTCCTGACCTGAAACTCATGCCCTGAATCTCATGCCCCGAAACTCTTGCACTGAAACACCTACCCTAAAACTCATGCACTGAATCTCATGCCCTGAATCTCATGCCGTGAAATTCATGCACTGAAACTCCTGCCCTGAAACTGATGCCCTGAATCTCATGCACTGAAATTCATGCCCTGAACCTCATGCCCTGATACTCATGCCCTGAATCTCATGCACTGAAACTCATGCCCTAAATCTCACACCCTGAAACTCCTGCCCTGAAACTCATGCACTGAAACTCATGCCCTGAATCACATGCCCTAAAACTCCTGCCCTGAATCATCTGCCCAGAAACTCATTATCTGAATCACATGCCCTGAAATTCCTGCCCTGAATCTCATGCCCGGAAACTCATGCCCTGAATCTCATGCCTTGAAACTCCTGTCCTGAATCTCATGCACTGAAACTCCTGCACTGAAACTCATGCCATGAATTTCATATCCTGAAACTCACGCTCTGAATTACATGCCCTGAAACTCCTGCCCTGAAACTCATGCCCTGAATCTCATGCACTGAAACTACTGCACTGAAACTCATGTCCTGAACATCATGCCCTGAAACTGCTGCCCTGAATATCATGCCATGAATCTCATATCCCGAAACTCATGCGCTGAATTACATGCCCTGAAAATCCTTCACTGAAACTCATGCCCTGAAACTCATGCACTGAATCTCATGCGCTAAATCTCATGACCTTAAACTCAAGCCGTGAATCTCCTGCCCTGAAACTCATGCCCTAAATGTCATGCTCTGAAATTCCTGCCCTGAAACTCATGCCCTGAATCTCATGCCCTGAAAATCTTGCACTGAAACACCTACCTTAAAACTCCTGCCCTGAAACTCATGCCCTGAATCTCATGCCCTGAAACTCTTGCACTGAAACACCTACCTTAAAACTCCTGCCCTGAAACTCATGCACTGAATCTCATGCGCTAAATCTCATGACCTTAAACTCAAGCCTTGAATCTCCTGCCCTGAAACTTATGCCCTGAATGTCATGCCCTGAAATTCCTGCCCTGAAACTCATGCCCTGAATGCAATGCCTTGAAACTCCTGTCCTGAATCTCATGCCCTGAAACTCCTGCACTGAAACTCATGCCATGAATCTCATATCCTGAAACTCAGGCCCTGAATTACACGCCCTGAAACTCCTGCCCTGAAACTCATGCGCTGAAACTCATGCCCTGAATCTCATGCCCTGAAACTTCAACCCTGAAATTCATGCACTGAATCTCATGCGCTAAATCTCATGACCTTAAACTCAAGCCGTGAATCTCCTGCGCTGAAACTCATGCCCTGAATCTCATGCACTGAAACTACTGCACTGAAACTCATGTCCTGAACATCATGCCCTGAAATTCCTGCCCTGAAACTCATGCCCTGAATGCAATGCCTTGAAACTCCTGTCCTGAATCTCATGCCTTGAAACTCCTGTCCTGAATCTCATGCCCTGAAACTCATGCCCTGAATCCCATGCCCTGAAACTCAAGCCCTGATTTTCCTGCTCTGAAACTCATGCCCAGAAATCTCATGCCTTGAAACTCCTGCCCTCAAACTCATGCACTGAAGCTCATGCACTGAAACTCACGCCCTGAATCTCATGCCCTGAAACTTCTGCCCTGAAACTGATGCACTGAATCTCATGCTCTAAATCACATGACCTTAAACTCAAGCGTGAATCTCCTGCCTTGATACTCATGCCCTGAATCTCATGCCTTGAAACACCTGTCCTGAATCTCATGCCCTGAAACTCATGCCCTGAATCCCATGCCCTGAAACTCAAGCCCTGATTTTCCTGCCCTGAAACTCATGCCCTGAATCTCATGCCTTGAAACTCCTGCCCTCAAACTCATGCACTGAAACTCATGCACTGAAACTGACGCCCTGAATTACATGCCCTGAAACTCCTGTCCTGAAACTCATGCCCTGAAACGCATGCCCTGAATCTCTTGCCCTGAAACTCAAGCCCTTATTCTCCTGCCCTGAAACTCATGCCCTGATTCTCATGCCCTGAAACTTCTGCCCTGAAACTCATGCACTGAATCTCATGCGCTAAATCTCATGACCTTAAACTCAAGCCTTGAATCTCCTGCCCTGAAACTCATGCCCTTGAATGTCATGTCCTGAAATTCCTGCCCTGAAACTCATGCCCTGAATCTCCTGCCCTGAAACTCATGCCCTGAATGTCATGCCCTGAAATTCCTGACCTGAAACTCATGCCCTGAATCTCATGCCCCGAAACTCTTGCACTGAAACACCTACCCTAAAACTCATGCACTGAATCTCATGCCCTGAATCTCATGCCGTGAAATTCATGCACTGAAACTCCTGCCCTGAAACTGATGCCCTGAATCTCATGCACTGAAATTCATGCCCTGAACCTCATGCCCTGATACTCATGCCCTGAATCTCATGCACTGAAACTCATGCCCTAAATCTCACACCCTGAAACTCCTGCCCTGAAACTCATGCACTGAAACTCATGCCCTGAATCACATGCCCTAAAACTCCTGCCCTGAATCATCTGCCCAGAAACTCATTATCTGAATCACATGCCCTGAAATTCCTGCCCTGAATCTCATGCCCGGAAACTCATGCCCTGAATCTCATGCCTTGAAACTCCTGTCCTGAATCTCATGCACTGAAACTCCTGCACTGAAACTCATGCCATGAATTTCATATCCTGAAACTCACGCTCTGAATTACATGCCCTGAAACTCCTGCCCTGAAACTCATGCCCTGAATCTCATGCCCTGAAAGTTCTGCCCTGAAACTCATGCACTGAATCTCATGCGCTAAATCTCATGACCTTAAACTCAAGCCGTGAATCTCCTGCCTTGAAACTCATGCCCTGAATCTCATGCCTTGAAACTCCTGTCCTGAATCTCATGTCCTGAAACTCATGCCCTGAATCCCATGCCCTGAAACTCAAGCCCTGATTCTCCTGCCCTGAAACTCATGCCCTGAATCTCATGCCTTGAAACTCCTGCCCTCAAACTCATACACTGAAAATCATGCACTGAAACTCACGCCCTGATTTACATGCCCTGAAACTCCTGTCCTGAAACTCATGCCCTGAAACTCAAGCCCTTATTCTCCTGCCCTGAAGCCCATGCCCTGAATCTCATGCCCTGAAACTTCTGCCCTGAAACTCATGCACTGAATCTCATGCGCTAAATCTCATGACCTTAAACTCAAGCCTTGAATCTCCTGCCCTGAAACTTATGCCCTGAATGTCATGCCCTGAAATTCCTGCCCTGAAACTCATGCCCTGAATGCAATGCCTTGAAACTCCTGTCCTGAATCTCATGCCCTGAAACTCCTGCACTGAAACTCATGCCATGAATCTCATATCCTGAAACTCAGGCCCTGAATTACACGCCCTGAAACTCCTGCCCTGAAACTCATGCCCTGAAACTCATGCCCTGAATCTCATGCCCTGAAACTTCTGCCCTGAAACTCATGCACTGAATCTCATGCGCTAAATCGCATGACCTTAAACTCAAGCCGTGAATCTCCTGCCCTGAAACTCATGCCCTGAATCTCATGCACTGAAACTACTGCACTGAAACTCATGTCCTGAACATTATGCCCTGAAACTGCTGCCCTGAATATCATGCCATGAATCTCATATCCTGAAACTCATGCGCTGAATTACATGCCCTGAAAATCCTTCACTGAAACTCATGCCCTGAAACTCATGCCCTGAATCTCATGCCCTGAAACTTCTGCCCTGAAACTGATGCACTGAATCTCATGCTCTAAATCTCATGACCTTAAACTCAAGCGTGAATCTCCTGCCTTGATACTCATGCCCTGAATCTCATGCCTTGAAACTCCTGTCCTGAATCTCATGCCCTGAAACTCATGCCCTGAATCCCATGCCCTGAAACTCAAGCCCTGATTTTCCTGCCCTGAAACTCATGCCCTGAATCTCATGCCTTGAAACTCCTGCCCTCAAACTCATGCACTGAAGCTCATGCACTGAAACTCACGCCCTGAATTACATGCCCTGAAACTCCTGTCCTGAAACTCATGCCCTGAAACTCATGCCCTGAATCTCTTGCCCTGAAACTCAAGCCCTGATTCTCCTGCCCTGAAACTCATGCCCTGAATCTCATGCCTTGAAACTCCTGCCCTCAAACTCATGCACTGAAACTCATGCACTGAAACTGACGCCCTGAATTACATGCCCTGAAACTCCTGTCCTGAAACTCGTGCCCTGAAACGCATGCCCTGAATCTCTTGCCCTGAAACTCAAGCCCTTATTCTCCTGCCCTGAAACTCATGCCCTGAATCTCATGCCCTGAAACTTCTGCCCTGAAACTCATGCACTGAATCTCATGCGCTAAATCTCATTACCTTAAACTCAAGCCGTGAATCTCCTGCCCTGAAACTCATGCCCTGAATGTCATGCCCTGAAATTCCTGCCCTGAAACTCATGCCCTGAATCTCATGCCCTGAAACTCTTGCACTGAAACACCTACCCTAAAACTCATGCCCTGAAACTCATTCCCTGAATCTCATGCCCTCAAACTCTTGCACTGAAACACCTGCCCTATAACACATGCCCTGAATGTCATGCCCTGAAATCTCTGCCCTGAAACTCATGTCCTGAATCTCATGCCGTGAAACTCATGCACTGAAACTCCTGCCCTGAAACTGATGCCCTGAATCTCATGCACTGAAACTCATTATCTGAATCACATGCCCTGAAATTCCTACCCTGAATCTCATGCCCTGAAACTCATGCCCTGAATCTCATGCCTTGAAACTCCTGCCCTCAAACTTATGCACTGAAACTCATGCAGTGAAACTCATGCCCTGAATCTCATGCCTTGAAACACCTGCCCTGAATCTCATGCCCTGAAACTCATGCCCTGAATCTCATGCCCTGAAACTCCTGCACTGAAACTCATGCCATAAATCTCATATCCTGAAACTCACGACCTGAATTACATGCCCTGAAACTCCTGCCCTGAAACTCATGCCCTGAATCTCATATCCTGAAACTCAAGCCCTTATTCTCCTGCCCTGAAACTCATGCCCTGAATCTCATGCCTTGATACTCCTGCCCTCAAACTCATGCACTGAAACTCATGCACTGAATCTCATGCGCTAAATCTCATGACCTTAAACTCAAGCCTTGAATCTCCTGCCCTGAAACTCATGCCCTGAATGTCATGCCTTGAAACTCATGCACTGAATCTCATGCGCTAAATCTCATGACCTTAAACTCAAGCCGTGAATCTCCTGCCTTGAAACTCATGCCCTGAATCTCATGCCTTGAAACTCCTGTCCTGAATCTCATGCCCTGAAACTCATGCCCTGAATCCCATGCCCTGAAACTCAAGCCCTGATTCTCCTGCCCTGAAACTCATGCCCTGAATCTCATGCCTTGAAACTCCTGCCCTCAAACTCATACACTGAAAATCATGCACTGAAACTCACGCCCTGATTTACATGCCCTGAAAATCTTGCACTGAAACACCTACCTTAAAACTCCTGCCCTGAAACTCATGCACTGAATCTCATGCGCTAAATCTCATGACCTTAAACTCAAGCCTTGAATCTCCTGCCCTGAAACTTATGCCCTGAATGTCATGCACTGAAATTCCTGCCCTGAAACTCATGCCATGAATGCAATGCCTTGAAACTCCTGTCCTGAATCTCATGCCCTGAAACTCCTGCACTGAAACTCATTCCATGAATCTCATATCCTGAAACTCAGGCCCTGAATTACACGCCCTGAAACTCCTGCCCTGAAACTCATGCCCTGAAACTCATGCCCTGAATCTCATGCCCTGAAACTTCTGCCCTGAAACTCATGCACTGAATCTCATGCGCTAAATCTCATGACCTTAAACTCAAGCCGTGAATCTCCTGCCTTGAAACTTATGCCCTGAATGTCATGCCCTGAAACTCCTGTCCTGAATCTCATGCCCTGAAACTCCTGCACTGAAACTCATGCCATGAATCTCATGCCCTGAAACTTCTGCCCTGAAACTCATGCACTGAATCTCATGCGCTAAATCTCATGACCTTAAACTCAAGCCTTGAATCTCCTGCCCTGAAACTCATGCCCTGAATGCAATGCCTTGAAACTCCTGTCCTGAATCTCATGCCCTGAAACTCCTGCACTGAAACTCATGCCATGAATCTCATATCCTGAAACTCAGGCCCTGAATTACACGCCCTGAAACTCCTGCCCTGAAACTCATGCCCTGAAACTCATGCCCTGAATCTCATGCCCTGAAACTTCAACCCTGAAACTCATGCACTGAATCTCATGCGCTAAATCTCATGACCTTAAACTCAAGCCGTGAATCTCCTGCCCTGAAACTCATGCCCTGAATCTCATGCACTGAAACTACTGCACTGAAACTCATGTCCTGAACATCATGCCCTGAAACTGCTGCCCTGAATATCATGCCATGAATCTCATATCCCGAAACTCATGCGCTGAATTACATGCCCTGAAAATCCTTCACTGATACTCATGCCCTGAAACTCATGCATTGAATCTCATGCGCTAAATCTCATGACCTTAAACTCAAACCGTGAATCTCCTGCCCTGAAACTCATGCCCTAAATGTCATGCTCTGAAATTCCTGCCCTGAAACTCATGCCCTGAATCTCATGCCCTGAAAATCTTGCACTGAAACACCTACCTTAAAACTCCTGCCCTGAAACTCATGCCCTGAATCTCATGCCCTGAAACTCTTGCACTGAAACACCTACCTTAAAACTCCTGCCCTGAAACTCATGCACTGAATCTCATGCGCTAAATCTCATGACCTTAAACTCAAGCCTTGAATCTCCTGCCCTGAAACTTATGCCCTGAATGTCATGCCCTGAAATTCCTGCCCTGAAACTCATGCCCTGAATGCAATGCCTTGGAACTCCTGTCCTGAATCTCATGCCCTGAAACTCCTGCACTGAAAATCATGCCATGAATCTCATATCCTGAAACTCAGGCCCTGAATTACACGCCCTGAAACTCCTGCCCTGAAACTCATGCCCTGAAACCCATGCCCTGAATCTCATGCCCTGAAACTTCAACCCTGAAATTCATGCACTGAATCTCATGCGCTAAATCTCATGACCTTAAACTCAAGCCGTGAATCTCCTGCCCTGAAACTCATGCCCTGAATCTCATGCACTGAAACTACTGCACTGAAACTCATGTCCTGAACATCATGCCCTGAAATTCCTGCCCTGAAACTCATGCCCTGAATGCAATGCCTTGAAACTCCTGTCCTGAATCTCATATCCTGAAACTCAGGCCCTGAATTACACGCCCTGAAACTCCTGCCCTGAAACTCATGCCCTGAATCTCATGCCCTGAAACTTCAACCCTGAAACTCATGCACTGAATCTCATGCGCTAAATCTCATGACCTTAAACTCAAGCCGTGAATCTCCTGCCCTGAAACTCATGCCCTGAATCTCATGCACTGAAACTACTGCACTGAAACTCATGTCCTGAACATCATGCCCTGAAACTGCTGCCCTGAATATCATGCCATGAATCTCATATCCCGAAACTCATGCGCTGAATTACATGCCCTGAAAATCCTTCACTGAAACTCATGCCCTGAAACTCATGCCCTGAATTTCATGCCCTGAAACTTCTGCCCTGAAACTGATGCACTGAATCTCATACGCTAAATCTCATGACCTTAAACTCAAGCGTGAATCTCCTGCCTTGATACTCATGCCCTGAATCTCATGCCTAGAAACTCCTGTCCTGAATCTCATGCCCTGAAACTCATGCCCTGAATCCCATGCCCTGAAACTCAAGCCCTGATTCTCCTGCCCTGAAACTCATGCCCTGAATCTCATGCCTTGAAACTCCTGCCCTCAAACTCATACACTGAAAATCATGCACTGAAACTCACGCCCTGATTTACATGCCCTGAAAATCTTGCACTGAAACACCTACCTTAAAACTCCTGCCCTGAAACTCATGCACTGAATCTCATGCGCTAAATCTCATGACCTTAAACTCAAGCCTTGAATCTCCTGCCCTGAAACTTATGCCCTGAATGTCATGCACTGAAATTCCTGCCCTGAAACTCATGCCATGAATGCAATGCCTTGAAACTCCTGTCCTGAATCTCATGCCCTGAAACTCCTGCACTGAAACTCATTCCATGAATCTCATATCCTGAAACTCAGGCCCTGAATTACACGCCCTGAAACTCCTGCCCTGAAACTCATGCCCTGAAACTCATGCCCTGAATCTCATGCCCTGAAACTTCTGCCCTGAAACTCATGCACTGAATCTCATGCGCTAAATCTCATGACCTTAAACTCAAGCCGTGAATCTCCTGCCTTGAAACTTATGCCCTGAATGTCATGCCCTGAAACTCCTGTCCTGAATCTCATGCCCTGAAACTCCTGCACTGAAACTCATGCCATGAATCTCATGCCCTGAAACTTCTGCCCTGAAACTCATGCACTGAATCTCATGCGCTAAATCTCATGACCTTAAACTCAAGCCTTGAATCTCCTGCCCTGAAACTCATGCCCTGAATGCAATGCCTTGAAACTCCTGTCCTGAATCTCATGCCCTGAAACTCCTGCACTGAAACTCATGCCATGAATCTCATATCCTGAAACTCAGGCCCTGAATTACACGCCCTGAAACTCCTGCCCTGAAACTCATGCCCTGAAACTCATGCCCTGAATCTCATGCCCTGAAACTTCAACCCTGAAACTCATGCACTGAATCTCATGCGCTAAATCTCATGACCTTAAACTCAAGCCGTGAATCTCCTGCCCTGAAACTCATGCCCTGAATCTCATGCACTGAAACTACTGCACTGAAACTCATGTCCTGAACATCATGCCCTGAAACTGCTGCCCTGAATATCATGCCATGAATCTCATATCCCGAAACTCATGCGCTGAATTACATGCCCTGAAAATCCTTCACTGATACTCATGCCCTGAAACTCATGCATTGAATCTCATGCGCTAAATCTCATGACCTTAAACTCAAACCGTGAATCTCCTGCCCTGAAACTCATGCCCTAAATGTCATGCTCTGAAATTCCTGCCCTGAAACTCATGCCCTGAATCTCATGCCCTGAAAATCTTGCACTGAAACACCTACCTTAAAACTCCTGCCCTGAAACTCATGCCCTGAATCTCATGCCCTGAAACTCTTGCACTGAAACACCTACCTTAAAACTCCTGCCCTGAAACTCATGCACTGAATCTCATGCGCTAAATCTCATGACCTTAAACTCAAGCCTTGAATCTCCTGCCCTGAAACTTATGCCCTGAATGTCATGCCCTGAAATTCCTGCCCTGAAACTCATGCCCTGAATGCAATGCCTTGAAACTCCTGTCCTGAATCTCATGCCCTGAAACTCCTGCACTGAAAATCATGCCATGAATCTCATATCCTGAAACTCAGGCCCTGAATTACACGCCCTGAAACTCCTGCCCTGAAACTCATGCCCTGAAACCCATGCCCTGAATCTCATGCCCTGAAACTTCAACCCTGAAATTCATGCACTGAATCTCATGCGCTAAATCTCATGACCTTAAACTCAAGCCGTGAATCTCCTGCCCTGAAACTCATGCCCTGAATCTCATGCACTGAAACTACTGCACTGAAACTCATGTCCTGAACATCATGCCCTGAATCCCATGCCCTGAAACTCAAGCCCTGATTTTCCTGCCCTGAAACTCATGCCCTGAATCTCATGCCTTGAAACTCCTGCCCTCAAACTCATGCACTGAAGCTCATGCACTGAAACTCACGCCCTGAATTACATGCCCTGAAACTCCTGTCCTGAAACTCATGCCCTGAAACGCATGCCCTGAATCTCTTGCCCTGAAACTCAAGCCCTTCTTCTCCTGCCCTGAAACTCATGCCCTGAATCTCATGCCCTGAAACTTCTGCCCTGAAACTCATGCACTGAATCTCATGCGCTAAATCTCATGCCCTGAAACTCTTGCACTGAAACACCTACCCTAAAACTCATGCCCTGAAACTCATTCCCTGAATCTCATGCCCTCAAACTCTTGCACTGAAACACCTGCCCTATAACACATGCCCTGAATGTCATGCCCTGAAATTCCTGCCCTGAAACTCATGTCCTGAATCTCATGCCGTGAAACTCATGCACTGAAACTCCTGCCCTGAAACTGATGCCCTGAATCTCATGCACTGAAACTCATTATCTGAATCACATGCCCTGAAATTCCTACCCTGAATCTCATGCCCTGAAACTCATGGCCTGAATCTCATGCCTTGAAACTCCTGCCCTCAAACTCATGCACTGAAACTCATGCAGTGAAACTCATGCCCTGAATCTCATGCCTTGAAACTCCTGCCCTGAATCTCTTGCCCTGAAACTCATGCCCTGAATCTCATGCCCTGAAACTCCTGCACTGAAACTCATGCCATAAATCTCATATCCTGAAACTCACGACCTGAATTACATGCCCTGAAACTCCTGCCCTGAAACTCATGCCCTGAATCTCATATCCTGAAACTCAAGCCCTTATTCTCCTGCCCTGAAACTCATGCCCTGAATCTCATGCCTTGATACTCCTGCCCTCAAACTCATGCACTGAAACTCAGGCACTGAATCTCATGCGCTAAATCTCATGACCTTAAACTCAAGCCTTGAATCTCCTGCCCTGAAACTCCTGCACTGAAACTCATGCCATAAATCTCATATCCTGAAACTCACGACCTGAATTACATGCCCTGAAACTCCTGCCCTGAAACTCATGCCCTGAATCTCTTGCCCTGAAACTCATGCCCTGAATGTCATGCCCTGAAATTCCTGACCTGAAACTCATGCCCTGAATCTCATGCCCTGAAACTCTTTCACTGAAACACCTACCCTAAAACTCATGCCCTGAATCTCATGCCCTGAAATTCATGCACTGAAACTCCTGCCCTGAAACTGATGACCTGAATCTCATGCACTGAAATTCAAGCCCTGAACCTCATGCCCTGATACTCATGCCCTGAATCTCATGCACTGAAACTCATGCCCTAAATCTCACACCCTGAAACTCCTGCCCTGAAACTCATGCACTGAAACTCATGCCCTGAATCACATGCCCTAAAACTCCTGCCCTGAATCATCTGCGCAGAAACTCATTATCTGAATCACATGCCCTGAAATTCCTGCCCTGAATCTCATGCCCTGAAACTCATGCCCTGAATTTCATGCCTTGAAACTCCTGCCCTCAAACTCATGCACTGAAACTCATGCCCTGAATCTCATGCCTTGAAACTCCTGTCCTGAATCTCATGCCGTGAAAGTTATGCCCTGAATCTCACGTCCTGAAACTCCCGCCCTGAAACGCATGCCCTGAAACTCATGCCCTGAATCTCGTGCCCTGAAACTTCTGCCCTGAAACTCATGCACTGAATCTCATGCGCTAAATTTCATAACCTTAAACTCAAGCCGTGAATCTCCTGCGCTGACACTCATGCCCTGAATTTCATGCTCTGAAAATCCTGCCCTGAAACTCATGCACTGAAAGACATGCCCTGAAACCCATGCCCTGAAACTCATGCCCTGAAACTCATGCCCTGAATCTCATGCCGTGAAACCACAGACCTGAAACCCGTGCCCTGAATCTCATGCCCTGAAACTCATGCCCTGAATCTCATGCCGTGAAACTCCTGCCCTCAATCTCATGCACTGAAACTCATGCTCTGAATCTCCTGCCCTGAAACTCATGCCCTGAATCTCATGCAATGAAACTGCTGCACTGAAACTCATGTCCTGAACATCATGCCCTGAAACTGCTGCCCTGAATATCATGCCATGAATCTCATATCCTGGATCTCATGCCCTGAATCTCATGCCCTGAAAATCCTTCACTGAAACTCATGCCCTGAAACTCATGCCCTGAATCTCATGCCCTGAAACTTCTGCCCTGAAACTCATGCACTGAAAGACATGCCCTGAATCTCCTGCCCTGAATCTCCTGCCCTGAAACTGCTGCCCTGAATCTCAAGCCCTGAAACCACAGACCTGAAACCCATGCCTTGAAACTCATACCCTGAAACTCATGCCCTGAATCTCATGCCGTGAAACTCCTGCCCTCAAACTCATGCACTGAAACTCATGCACTGAATCTCCTGCCCTCAAACTCCTGCACTGAAATACGTGCCCGAAAACACCTGCCTTGAAAGTCAAGCCCCGAATCTCATGCCCTGAATCTCCTGCCCTGAATCTCCTGCCTTGAAACTCATGCCCTGAATCTCATGCCCTCAAACTCTTGCACTGAAACACCTGCCCAAAAACACATGCCCTGAATGTCATGCCCTGAAATTCCTGCCCTGAAACTCATGCCCTGAATCTCATGCCCTGAAACTCATGCCCTGAATCTCATGCCCTGAAACTCAAGCCCTGAATCTCATGCACTGAAACTCATGCCCTAAATCTCATACCCTCAAACTCCAGCCCTGAAACTCATGAACTGAAACTCATGCCCTGAATCACATGCCCTAAAATTCCTGCCCTGAATCATCTGCCCATAAACTCATTATCTGAATCACATGCCCTTAAATTCCTGCCCTGAATCTCATGCCCTGAAACTTATGCCCTTAATCCCATGCCCTGAAACTTAAGCCCTGATTCTCCTGCCCTGAAACTCATGCCCTGAATCTCATGCATTGAAACTCCTGCCCTCAAACTCGTGCACTGAAACTCATGCCCTGAATCTCATGCCTTGAAACTCCTGTCCTGAATCTCATGCCCTGAAACTCATGCCCTGAATCCCATGCCCTGAAACTTAAGCCCTGATTCTCCTGCCCTGAAACTCATGCCCTGAATCTCATGCCTTGAAACTCCTGCCCTCAAACTCATGCCCTGAATCTGAAGCCCTTATTCTCCTCATGCACTGAATCTCCTGCCCTCAAACTCCTGCACTGAAATACGTGCCCGAAAACACCTGCCTTGAAAGTCAAGCCCCGAATCTCATGCCCTGAATCTCCTGCCCTGAATCTCCTGCCTTGAAACTCATGCCCTGAATCTCATGCCCTCAAACTCTTGCAGTGAAACACCTGCCCAAAAACACATGCCCTGAATGTCATGCCCTGAAATTCCTGCCCTGAAACTCATGCCCTGAATCTCATGCCCTGAAACTCTTGCACAGAAACACCTACCCTAAAACTCATGCCCTGAATCTCATGCACTGAAACTCACGCCCTGATTTACATGCCCTGAAACTCCTGTCCTGAAACTCATGCCCTGAAACTCAAGCCCTTATTCTCCTGCCCTGAAGCCCATGCCCTGAATCTCATGCCCTGAAACTTCTGCCCTGAAACTCATGCACTGAATCTCATGCGCTAAATCTCATGACCTTAAACTCAAGCCTTGAATCTCCTGCCCTGAAACTTATGCCCTGAATGTCATGCCCTGAAATTCCTGCCCTGAAACTCATGCCCTGAATGCAATGCCTTGAAACTCCTGTCCTGAATCTCATGCCCTGAAACTCCTGCACTGAAACTCATGCCATGAATCTCATATCCTGAAACTCAGGCCCTGAATTACACGCCCTGAAACTCCTGCCCTGAAACTCATGCCCTGAAACTCATGCCCTGAATCTCATGCCCTGAAACTTCTGCCCTGAAACTCATGCACTGAATCTCATGCGCTAAATCGCATGACCTTAAACTCAAGCCGTGAATCTCCTGCCCTGAAACTCATGCCCTGAATCTCATGCACTGAAACTACTGCACTGAAACTCATGTCCTGAACATTATGCCCTGAAACTGCTGCCCTGAATATCATGCCATGAATCTCATATCCTGAAACTCATGCGCTGAATTACATGCCCTGAAAATCCTTCACTGAAACTCATGCCCTGAAACTCATGCCCTGAATCTCATGCCCTGAAACTTCTGCCCTGAAACTGATGCACTGAATCTCATGCTCTAAATCTCATGACCTTAAACTCAAGCGTGAATCTCCTGCCTTGATACTCATGCCCTGAATCTCATGCCTTGAAACTCCTGTCCTGAATCTCATGCCCTGAAACTCATGCCCTGAATCCCATGCCCTGAAACTCAAGCCCTGATTTTCCTGCCCTGAAACTCATGCCCTGAATCTCATGCCTTGAAACTCCTGCCCTCAAACTCATGCACTGAAGCTCATGCACTGAAACTCACGCCCTGAATTACATGCCCTGAAACTCCTGTCCTGAAACTCATGCCCTGAAACTCATGCCCTGAATCTCTTGCCCTGAAACTCAAGCCCTGATTCTCCTGCCCTGAAACTCATGCCCTGAATCTCATGCCTTGAAACTCCTGCCCTCAAACTCATGCACTGAAACTCATGCACTGAAACTGACGCCCTGAATTACATGCCCTGAAACTCCTGTCCTGAAACTCGTGCCCTGAAACGCATGCCCTGAATCTCTTGCCCTGAAACTCAAGCCCTTATTCTCCTGCCCTGAAACTCATGCCCTGAATCTCATGCCCTGAAACTTCTGCCCTGAAACTCATGCACTGAATCTCATGCGCTAAATCTCATTACCTTAAACTCAAGCCGTGAATCTCCTGCCCTGAAACTCATGCCCTGAATGTCATGCCCTGAAATTCCTGCCCTGAAACTCATGCCCTGAATCTCATGCCCTGAAACTCTTGCACTGAAACACCTACCCTAAAACTCATGCCCTGAAACTCATTCCCTGAATCTCATGCCCTCAAACTCTTGCACTGAAACACCTGCCCTATAACACATGCCCTGAATGTCATGCCCTGAAATCTCTGCCCTGAAACTCATGTCCTGAATCTCATGCCGTGAAACTCATGCACTGAAACTCCTGCCCTGAAACTGATGCCCTGAATCTCATGCACTGAAACTCATTATCTGAATCACATGCCCTGAAATTCCTACCCTGAATCTCATGCCCTGAAACTCATGCCCTGAATCTCATGCCTTGAAACTCCTGCCCTCAAACTTATGCACTGAAACTCATGCAGTGAAACTCATGCCCTGAATCTCATGCCTTGAAACACCTGCCCTGAATCTCATGCCCTGAAACTCATGCCCTGAATCTCATGCCCTGAAACTCCTGCACTGAAACTCATGCCATAAATCTCATATCCTGAAACTCACGACCTGAATTACATGCCCTGAAACTCCTGCCCTGAAACTCATGCCCTGAATCTCATATCCTGAAACTCAAGCCCTTATTCTCCTGCCCTGAAACTCATGCCCTGAATCTCATGCCTTGATACTCCTGCCCTCAAACTCATGCACTGAAACTCATGCACTGAATCTCATGCGCTAAATCTCATGACCTTAAACTCAAGCCTTGAATCTCCTGCCCTGAAACTCATGCCCTGAATGTCATGCCTTGAAACTCATGCACTGAATCTCATGCGCTAAATCTCATGACCTTAAACTCAAGCCGTGAATCTCCTGCCTTGAAACTCATGCCCTGAATCTCATGCCTTGAAACTCCTGTCCTGAATCTCATGCCCTGAAACTCATGCCCTGAATCCCATGCCCTGAAACTCAAGCCCTGATTCTCCTGCCCTGAAACTCATGCCCTGAATCTCATGCCTTGAAACTCCTGCCCTCAAACTCATACACTGAAAATCATGCACTGAAACTCACGCCCTGATTTACATGCCCTGAAAATCTTGCACTGAAACACCTACCTTAAAACTCCTGCCCTGAAACTCATGCACTGAATCTCATGCGCTAAATCTCATGACCTTAAACTCAAGCCTTGAATCTCCTGCCCTGAAACTTATGCCCTGAATGTCATGCACTGAAATTCCTGCCCTGAAACTCATGCCATGAATGCAATGCCTTGAAACTCCTGTCCTGAATCTCATGCCCTGAAACTCCTGCACTGAAACTCATTCCATGAATCTCATATCCTGAAACTCAGGCCCTGAATTACACGCCCTGAAACTCCTGCCCTGAAACTCATGCCCTGAAACTCATGCCCTGAATCTCATGCCCTGAAACTTCTGCCCTGAAACTCATGCACTGAATCTCATGCGCTAAATCTCATGACCTTAAACTCAAGCCGTGAATCTCCTGCCTTGAAACTTATGCCCTGAATGTCATGCCCTGAAACTCCTGTCCTGAATCTCATGCCCTGAAACTCCTGCACTGAAACTCATGCCATGAATCTCATGCCCTGAAACTTCTGCCCTGAAACTCATGCACTGAATCTCATGCGCTAAATCTCATGACCTTAAACTCAAGCCTTGAATCTCCTGCCCTGAAACTCATGCCCTGAATGCAATGCCTTGAAACTCCTGTCCTGAATCTCATGCCCTGAAACTCCTGCACTGAAACTCATGCCATGAATCTCATATCCTGAAACTCAGGCCCTGAATTACACGCCCTGAAACTCCTGCCCTGAAACTCATGCCCTGAAACTCATGCCCTGAATCTCATGCCCTGAAACTTCAACCCTGAAACTCATGCACTGAATCTCATGCGCTAAATCTCATGACCTTAAACTCAAGCCGTGAATCTCCTGCCCTGAAACTCATGCCCTGAATCTCATGCACTGAAACTACTGCACTGAAACTCATGTCCTGAACATCATGCCCTGAAACTGCTGCCCTGAATATCATGCCATGAATCTCATATCCCGAAACTCATGCGCTGAATTACATGCCCTGAAAATCCTTCACTGATACTCATGCCCTGAAACTCATGCATTGAATCTCATGCGCTAAATCTCATGACCTTAAACTCAAACCGTGAATCTCCTGCCCTGAAACTCATGCCCTAAATGTCATGCTCTGAAATTCCTGCCCTGAAACTCATGCCCTGAATCTCATGCCCTGAAAATCTTGCACTGAAACACCTACCTTAAAACTCCTGCCCTGAAACTCATGCCCTGAATCTCATGCCCTGAAACTCTTGCACTGAAACACCTACCTTAAAACTCCTGCCCTGAAACTCATGCACTGAATCTCATGCGCTAAATCTCATGACCTTAAACTCAAGCCTTGAATCTCCTGCCCTGAAACTTATGCCCTGAATGTCATGCCCTGAAATTCCTGCCCTGAAACTCATGCCCTGAATGCAATGCCTTGGAACTCCTGTCCTGAATCTCATGCCCTGAAACTCCTGCACTGAAAATCATGCCATGAATCTCATATCCTGAAACTCAGGCCCTGAATTACACGCCCTGAAACTCCTGCCCTGAAACTCATGCCCTGAAACCCATGCCCTGAATCTCATGCCCTGAAACTTCAACCCTGAAATTCATGCACTGAATCTCATGCGCTAAATCTCATGACCTTAAACTCAAGCCGTGAATCTCCTGCCCTGAAACTCATGCCCTGAATCTCATGCACTGAAACTACTGCACTGAAACTCATGTCCTGAACATCATGCCCTGAAATTCCTGCCCTGAAACTCATGCCCTGAATGCAATGCCTTGAAACTCCTGTCCTGAATCTCATATCCTGAAACTCAGGCCCTGAATTACACGCCCTGAAACTCCTGCCCTGAAACTCATGCCCTGAATCTCATGCCCTGAAACTTCAACCCTGAAACTCATGCACTGAATCTCATGCGCTAAATCTCATGACCTTAAACTCAAGCCGTGAATCTCCTGCCCTGAAACTCATGCCCTGAATCTCATGCACTGAAACTACTGCACTGAAACTCATGTCCTGAACATCATGCCCTGAAACTGCTGCCCTGAATATCATGCCATGAATCTCATATCCCGAAACTCATGCGCTGAATTACATGCCCTGAAAATCCTTCACTGAAACTCATGCCCTGAAACTCATGCCCTGAATTTCATGCCCTGAAACTTCTGCCCTGAAACTGATGCACTGAATCTCGTACGCTAAATCTCATGACCTTAAACTCAAGCGTGAATCTCCTGCCTTGATACTCATGCCCTGAATCTCATGCCTAGAAACTCCTGTCCTGAATATCATGCCCTGAAACTCATGCCCTGAATCCCATGCCCTGAAACTCAAGCCCTGATTTTCCTGCCCTGAAACTCATGCCCTGAATCTCATGCCTTGAAACTCCTGCCCTCAAACTCATGCACTGAAGCTCATGCACTGAAACTCACGCCCTGAATTACATGCCCTGAAACTCCTGTCCTGAAACTCATGCCCTGAAACGCATGCCCTGAATCTCTTGCCCTGAAACTCAAGCCCTTCTTCTCCTGCCCTGAAACTCATGCCCTGAATCTCATGCCCTGAAACTTCTGCCCTGAAACTCATGCACTGAATCTCATGCGCTAAATCTCATGCCCTGAAACTCTTGCACTGAAACACCTACCCTAAAACTCATGCCCTGAAACTCATTCCCTGAATCTCATGCCCTCAAACTCTTGCACTGAAACACCTGCCCTATAACACATGCCCTGAATGTCATGCCCTGAAATTCCTGCCCTGAAACTCATGTCCTGAATCTCATGCCGTGAAACTCATGCACTGAAACTCCTGCCCTGAAACTGATGCCCTGAATCTCATGCACTGAAACTCATTATCTGAATCACATGCCCTGAAATTCCTACCCTGAATCTCATGCCCTGAAACTCATGGCCTGAATCTCATGCCTTGAAACTCCTGCCCTCAAACTCATGCACTGAAACTCATGCAGTGAAACTCATGCCCTGAATCTCATGCCTTGAAACTCCTGCCCTGAATCTCTTGCCCTGAAACTCATGCCCTGAATCTCATGCCCTGAAACTCCTGCACTGAAACTCATGCCATAAATCTCATATCCTGAAACTCACGACCTGAATTACATGCCCTGAAACTCCTGCCCTGAAACTCATGCCCTGAATCTCATATCCTGAAACTCAAGCCCTTATTCTCCTGCCCTGAAACTCATGCCCTGAATCTCATGCCTTGATACTCCTGCCCTCAAACTCATGCACTGAAACTCAGGCACTGAATCTCATGCGCTAAATCTCATGACCTTAAACTCAAGCCTTGAATCTCCTGCCCTGAAACTCCTGCACTGAAACTCATGCCATAAATCTCATATCCTGAAACTCACGACCTGAATTACATGCCCTGAAACTCCTGCCCTGAAACTCATGCCCTGAATCTCTTGCCCTGAAACTCATGCCCTGAATGTCATGCCCTGAAATTCCTGACCTGAAACTCATGCCCTGAATCTCATGCCCTGAAACTCTTTCACTGAAACACCTACCCTAAAACTCATGCCCTGAATCTCATGCCCTGAAATTCATGCACTGAAACTCCTGCCCTGAAACTGATGACCTGAATCTCATGCACTGAAATTCAAGCCCTGAACCTCATGCCCTGATACTCATGCCCTGAATCTCATGCACTGAAACTCATGCCCTAAATCTCACACCCTGAAACTCCTGCCCTGAAACTCATGCACTGAAACTCATGCCCTGAATCACATGCCCTAAAACTCCTGCCCTGAATCATCTGCGCAGAAACTCATTATCTGAATCACATGCCCTGAAATTCCTGCCCTGAATCTCATGCCCTGAAACTCATGCCCTGAATTTCATGCCTTGAAACTCCTGCCCTCAAACTCATGCACTGAAACTCATGCCCTGAATCTCATGCCTTGAAACTCCTGTCCTGAATCTCATGCCGTGAAAGTTATGCCCTGAATCTCACGTCCTGAAACTCCCGCCCTGAAACGCATGCCCTGAAACTCATGCCCTGAATCTCGTGCCCTGAAACTTCTGCCCTGAAACTCATGCACTGAATCTCATGCGCTAAATTTCATAACCTTAAACTCAAGCCGTGAATCTCCTGCGCTGACACTCATGCCCTGAATTTCATGCTCTGAAAATCCTGCCCTGAAACTCATGCACTGAAAGACATGCCCTGAAACCCATGCCCTGAAACTCATGCCCTGAAACTCATGCCCTGAATCTCATGCCGTGAAACCACAGACCTGAAACCCGTGCCCTGAATCTCATGCCCTGAAACTCATGCCCTGAATCTCATGCCGTGAAACTCCTGCCCTCAATCTCATGCACTGAAACTCATGCTCTGAATCTCCTGCCCTGAAACTCATGCCCTGAATCTCATGCAATGAAACTGCTGCACTGAAACTCATGTCCTGAACATCATGCCCTGAAACTGCTGCCCTGAATATCATGCCATGAATCTCATATCCTGGATCTCATGCCCTGAATCTCATGCCCTGAAATTCCTTCACTGAAACTCATGCCCTGAAACTCATGCCCTGAATCTCATGCCCTGAAACTTCTGCCCTGAAACTCATGCACTGAAAGACATGCCCTGAATCTCCTGCCCTGAATCTCCTGCCCTGAAACTGCTGCCCTGAATCTCAAGCCCTGAAACCACAGACCTGAAACCCATGCCTTGAAACTCATACCCTGAAACTCATGCCCTGAATCTCATGCCGTGAAACTCCTGCCCTCAAACTCATGCACTGAAACTCATGCACTGAATCTCCTGCCCTCAAACTCCTGCACTGAAATACGTGCCCGAAAACACCTGCCTTGAAAGTCAAGCCCCGAATCTCATGCCCTGAATCTCCTGCCCTGAATCTCCTGCCTTGAAACTCATGCCCTGAATCTCATGCCCTCAAACTCTTGCACTGAAACACCTGCCCAAAAACACATGCCCTGAATGTCATGCCCTGAAATTCCTGCCCTGAAACTCATGCCCTGAATCACATGCCCTAAAATTCCTGCCCTGAATCATCTGCCCATAAACTCATTATCTGAATCACATGCCCTTAAATTCCTGCCCTGAATCTCATGCCCTGAAACTTATGCCCTTAATCCCATGCCCTGAAACTTAAGCCCTGATTCTCCTGCCCTGAAACTCATGCCCTGAATCTCATGCATTGAAACTCCTGCCCTCAAACTCGTGCACTGAAACTCATGCCCTGAATCTCATGCCTTGAAACTCCTGTCCTGAATCTCATGCCCTGAAACTCATGCCCTGAATCCCATGCCCTGAAACTTAAGCCCTGATTCTCCTGCCCTGAAACTCATGCCCTGAATCTCATGCCTTGAAACTCCTGCCCTCAAACTCATGCCCTGAATCTGAAGCCCTTATTCTCCTCATGCACTGAATCTCCTGCCCTCAAACTCCTGCACTGAAATACGTGCCCGAAAACACCTGCCTTGAAAGTCAAGCCCCGAATCTCATGCCCTGAATCTCCTGCCCTGAATCTCCTGCCTTGAAACTCATGCCCTGAATCTCATGCCCTCAAACTCTTGCAGTGAAACACCTGCCCAAAAACACATGCCCTGAATGTCATGCCCTGAAATTCCTGCCCTGAAACTCATGCCCTGAATCTCATGCCCTGAAACTCTTGCACAGAAACACCTACCCTAAAACTCATGCCCTGAATCTCATGCACTGAAACTCATGCCCTAAATCTCACACCCTGAAACTCCTGCCCTGAAACTCATGTACTGAAACTCATACCCTGAATCACATGCCCTAAAACTCCTGCCCTGAATCATCTGCCCAGAAACTCATTATCTGAATCACATGCCCTGAAATTCCAGCCCTGAATCTCATGCCCTGAAACTCATGCCCTGAATCTCATGCCTTGAAACTCCTGCCCTCAAACTCATGCACTGAAACTCATGCACTGAAACTCATGCCCTTAATCTCATGCCTTGAAACTCCTGTCCTGAATCTCATGCACTGAAACTCCTGCACTGAAACTCATGCCATGAATCTCATATCCTGAAACTCACGCCCTGAATTACATGCCCTGAAACTCCTGCCTTGAAACTAATGCCCTGAAACGGATGCCCTGAATCTCATGCCCTGAAACTTCAACCCTGAAACTCATGCACTGAATCTCATGCGCTAAATCTCATGACCTTAAACTCAAGCCGTGAATCTCCTGCCCTGAAACTCATGCCCTGAATCTCATGCACTGAAACTGCTGCCCTGAATATCATGCCATGAATCTCATATCCCGAAACTCATGCGCTGAATTACATGCCCTGAAAATCCTTCACTGAAACTCATGCCCTGAAACTCATGCCCTGAATCTCATGCCCTGAAACTTCTGCCCTGAAACTGATGCACTGAATCTCATACGCTAAATCTCATGACCTTAAACTCAAGCGTGAATCTCCTGCCTTGATACTCATGCCCTGAATCTCATGCCTAGAAACTCCTGTCCTGAATCTCATGCCCTGAAACTCATGCCCTGAATCCCATGCCCTGAAACTCAAGCCCTGATTTTCCTGCCCTGAAACTCATGCCCTGAATCTCATGCCTTGAAACTCCTGCCCTCAAACTCATGCACTGAAGCTCATGCACTGAAACTCACGCCCTGAATTACATGCCCTGAAACTCCTGTCCTGAAACTCATGCCCTGAAACTCATGCCCTGAATCTCTTGCCCTGAAACTCAAGCCCTGATTCTCCTGCCCTGAAACTCATGCCCTGAATCTCATGCCCTGAAACTTCTGCCCTGAAACTCATGCACTGAATCTCATGCGCTAAATCTCATGCCCTGAAAGTCTTGCACTGAAACACAAACCCTAAAACTCATGCCCTGAAACTCATTCCCTGAATCTCATGCCCTCAAACTCTTGCACTGAAACACCTGCCCTATAACACATGCCCTGAATGTCATGCCCTGAAATTCCTGCCCTGAAACTCATGTCCTGAATGTCATGCCGTGAAACTCATGCACTGAAACTCCTGCCCTGACACTGATGCCCTGAATCTCATGCACTGAAACTCATTATCTGAATCACATGCCCTGAAATACCTACCCTGAATCTCATGCCCTGAAACTCATGCCCTGAATCTCATGCCTTGAAACTCCTGCCCTCAAACTCATGCACTGAAACTCATGCAGTGAAACTCATGCCCTGAATCTCATGCCTTGAAACTCCTGCCCTGAATCTCATGCCCTGAAACTCATGCCCTGAATCTCATGCCCTGAAACTCCTGCACTGAAACTCATGCCATAAATCTCATATCCTGAAACTCACGACCTGAATTACATGCCCTGAAACTCCTGCCCTGAAACTCATGCCCTGAATCTCATATCCTGAAACTCAAGCCCTTATTCTCCTGCCCTGAAACACATGCCCTGAATCTCATGCCTTGATACTCCTGCCCTCAAACTCATGCACTGAAACTCATGCACTGAATCTCATGCGCTAAATCTCATGACCTTAAACTCAAGCCTTGAATCTCCTGCCCTGAAACTCATGCCCTGAATGTCATGCCCTGAAATTCCTGCCCTGAAACTCATGCCCGGAATCTCCTGCCCTGAAACTCATGCCCTGAATGTCATGCCCTGAAATTCCTGACCTGAAACTCATGCCCTGAATCTCATGCCCTGAAACTCTTTCACTGAAACACCTACCCTAAAACTCATGCCCTGAATCTCATGCCCTGAATCTCATGCCGTGAAATTCATGCACTGAAACTCCTGCCCTGAAACTGATGCCCTGAATCTCATGCACTGAAACTCATGCCCTAAATCTCACACCCTGAAACTCCTGCCCTGAAACTCATGCACTGAAACTCATGCCCTGAATCACATGCCCTAAAACTCCTGCCCTGAATCATCTGCCCAGAAACTCATTATCTGAATCACATGCCCTGAAATTCCTGCCCTGAATCTCATGCCCTGAAACTCATGCCCTGAATTTCATGCCTTGAAACTCCTGCCCTCAAACTCATGCACTGAAACTCATGCCCTGAATCTCATGCCTTGAAACTCATGCCCTGAATCTCGTGCCCTGAAACTTCTGCCCTGAAACTCATGCACTGAATCTCATGCGCTAAATTTCATAACCTTAAACTCAAGCCGTGAATCTCCTGCGCTGACACTCATGCCCTGAATTTCATGCTCTGAAAATCCTGCCCTGAAACTCATGCACTGAAACCCATGCCCTGAAACTCATGCCCTGAAACTCATGCCCTGAATCTCATGCCGTGAAACCACAGACCTGAAACCCGTGCCCTGAATCTCATGCCCTGAAACTCATGCCCTGAATCTCATGCCGTGAAACTCCTGCCCTCAATCTCATGCACTGAAACTCATGCTCTGAATCTCCTGCCCTGAAACTCCTGCACTGAAATACGTGCCCTAAAACACCTGCCTTGAAACTCAAGCCCCGAATCTCATACCCTGAATCTCCTGCCCTGAATCTCCTGCCTTGAAACTCATGCCCTGAATCTCATGCCCTGAAACTCTTGCACTGAAACACCTACCCTAAAACTCATGCCCTGAATCTCATGCCCTGAATCTCATGCCGTGAAACTCATGCACTGAAACTCCTGCCCTGAAAGTGATGCCCTGAAACTGATGCCCTGAATCTCATGCACTGAATCTTATGCCCTGAAACTCCTGCACTGAAACTCATGCCATGAATCTCATATCCTGAAACTCACGCCCTGAATTACATGCCCTAAAACTCCTGCCCTGAAATTCATGCCCCGAAACTCATGCCCTGAATCTCATGCCCTGAAACATCTGCCCTGAAACTCATGCACTGAATCTCATGCGCTAAATCTCATGACCTTAAACTTCAAGCCGTGAATCTCCTGCCCTGAAACTCATGCCCTGAATCTCATGCAATGAAACTGCTGCACTGAAACTCATGTCCTGAACATCATGCCCTGAAACTGCTGCCCTGAGTATCATGCCATGAATCTCATATCCTGAATCTCATGCCCTGAATTTCATGCCCTGAAAATCCTTCACTGAAACTCATGCCCTGAAACTCATGCCCTGAATCTCATGCCCTGAAACTTCTGCCCTGAAACTCATGCACTGAAAGACATGCCCTGAATCTCCTGCCCTGAATCTCCTGCCCTGAAACTGCTGCCCTGAATCTCAAGCCCTGAAACTCATGCACTGAATCTCCTGCCCTCAAACTCCTGCACTGAAATACGTTCCCGAAAACACCTGCCTTGAAAGTCAAGCCCCGAATCTCATGCCCTGAATCTCCTGCCCTGAATCTCCTGCCTTGAAACTCATGCCCTGAATCTCATGCCCTCAAACTCTTGCACTGAAACACCTGCCCAAAAACACATGCCCTGAATGTCATGCCCTGAAATTCCTGCCCTGAAACTCATGCCCTGAATCTCATGCCCTGAAACTCATGCCCTGAATCTCATGCCCTGAAACTCAAGCCCTGAATCTCATGCACTGAAACTCATGCCCTGAATCACATGCCCTAAAATTCCTGCCCTGAATCATCTGCCCATAAACTCATTATCTGAATCACATGCCCTTAAATTCCTGCCCTGAATCTCATGCCCTGAAACTTATGCCCTTAATCCCATGCCCTGAAACTTAAGCCCTGATTCTCCTGCCCTGAAACTCATGCCCTGAATCTCATGCCTTGAAACTCCTGCCCTCAAACTCGTGCACTGAAACTCATGCCCTGAATCTCATGCCTTGAAACTCCTGTCCTGAATCTCATGCCCTGAAACTCATGCCCTGAATCCCATGCCCTGAAACTTAAGCCCTGATTCTCCTGCCCTGAAACTCATGCCCTGAATCTCATGCCTTGAAACTCCTGCCCTCAAACTCATGCCCTGAATCTGAAGCCCTTATTCTCCTCATGCACTGAATCTCCTGCCCTCAAACTCCTGCACTGAAATACGTGCCCGAAAACACCTGCCTTGAAAGTCAAGCCCCGAATCTCATGCCCTGAATCTCCTGCCCTGAATCTCCTGCCTTGAAACTCATGCCCTGAATCTCATGCCCTCAAACTCTTGCAGTGAAACACCTGCCCAAAAACACATGCCCTGAATGTCATGCCCTGAAATTCCTGCCCTGAAACTCATGCCCTGAATCTCATGCCCTGAAACTCTTGCACAGAAACACCTACCCTAAAACTCATGCCCTGAATCTCATGCACTGAAACTCATGCCCTAAATCTCACACCCTGAAACTCCTGCCCTGAAACTCATGTACTGAAACTCATACCCTGAATCACATGCCCTAAAACTCCTGCCCTGAATCATCTGCCCAGAAACTCATTATCTGAATCACATGCCCTGAAATTCCAGCCCTGAATCTCATGCCCTGAAACTCATGCCCTGAATCTCATGCCTTGAAACTCCTGCCCTCAAACTCATGCACTGAAACTCATGCCCTGAATCTCATGCCTTGAAACTCCTGTCCTGAATCTCATGCACTGAAACTCCTGCACTGAAACTCATGCCATGAATCTTATATCCTGAAACTCACGCCCTGAATTACATGCCCTGAAACTCCTGCCCTGAAACTAATGCCCTGAAACTCATGCCCTGAATCCCATGCCCTGAAACTCATGCCCTGAAACTCATGCCCTGAATCCCATGCCCTGAAACTCAAGCCCTGATTCTCCTGCCCTGAAACTCATGCCCTGAATCACATGCCCTAAAACTCCTGCCCTGAATAATCTGCCCAGAAACTCATTATCTGAATCACATGCCCTGAAATTCCTGTCCTGAATCTCATGCCCTGAAACTCATGCCCTGAATCTCATGACCTGAAACTCAAGCCCTTATTCTCCTGCCCTGAAACTCATGCCGTGAATGTCATACCCTGAAATTCCTGCACTGAAACTCATGTCCTGAATCTCATGCCCTGAAACTCTTGCACAGAAACACCTACCCTAAAACTCATGCCCTGAATCTCATGCACTGAAACTCATGCCCTAAATCTCATACCCTGAAACTCCTGCCCTGAAACTCATGCACTGAAACTCATACCCTGAATCACATGCCCTAAAACTCCTGCCCTGAATCATCTGCCCAGAAACTCATTATCTGAATCACATGCCCTGAAATTCCTGCCCTGAATCTCATGCCCTGAAACTCATGCCCTGAATCTCATGCCTTGAAACTCCTGCCCTCAAACTCAGGCACTGAAACTCCTGCACTGAATCTCATGCCATGAATCTCATATCCTGAAACTCACGCCTGAATTACATGCCCTGAAACTCCTGCCCTGAAACTCATGCCCTGAAACGGATGCCCTGAATCTCATGCCCTGAAAGTTCTGCCCTGAAACTAATGCACTGAATCTCATGCGCTAAATCTCATGACCTTAAACTCAAGCCGTGAATCTCCTGCCTTGAAACTCATGCCTGAATCTCATGCCCTGAATCTCATGCCGTGAAATTCATGCACTGAAACTCCTGCCCTGAAACTGATGCCCTGAATCTCATGCACTGAAATTCATGCCCTGAACCTCATGCCCTGAAACTCCTGCCCTGAAACTCATGCACTGAAGCTCATGCCCTGAATCACATGCCCTAAAACTCCTGCCCTGAATCATCTGCACAGAAACTCATTATCTGAATCACATGCCCTTAAATTCCTGCCCTGAATCTCATGCCCTCAAACTCATGCACTGAAACTCATGCACTGAAACTCATGCCCTGAAGCTCATGTCTTGAAACTCCTGTACTGAATCTCATACCCTGAAACTCATGCCCTGAATCCCATGCCCTGAAACTCAAGCCCTGATTCTCCTGCCCTGAAACTCATGCCCTGAATCACATGCCCTAAAACTCCTGCCCTGAATCATCTGCCCAGTAACTCATTATCTGAATCACATGCCCTGAAGTTCCTGCCATGAATCTCATGCCCTGAAACTCATGCCCTGAATCTCATGCCTTGAAACTCCTGTCCTGAATCTCATGCCCTGAAACTCATGCCCTGAATCTCATGACCTGAAACTCAAGCCCTTATTCTCCTGCCCTGAAACTCATGCCCTGAATCTCATGCCTTGATACTCCTGCCCTCAAACTCATGCACTGAAACTCATGCACTGAATCTCATGCGCTAAATCTCATGACCTTAAACTCAAGCCGTGAATCTCCTGCCCTGAAACTCATGCCCTGAATGTCATACCCTGAAATTCCTGCCCTGAAACTCATGTCCTGAATCTCATGCCCTGAAACTCTTGCACAGAAACACCTACCCTAAAACTCATGCCCTGAATCTCATGCACTGAAACTCATGCCCTAAATCTCATACCCTGAAACTCCTGCCCTGAAACTCATGCACTGAAACTCATACCCTGAATCACATGCCCTAAAACTCCTGCCCTGAATCATCTGCCCAGAAACTCATTATCTGAATCACATGCCCTGAAATTCCTGCCCTGAATCTCATGCCCTGAAACTCATGCCCTGAATCTCATGCCTTGAAACTCCTGCCCTCAAACTCAGGCACTGAAACTCATGCACTGAAACTCATGCCCTGAATCTCATGCCTTGAAACTCCTGTCCTGAATGTCATGCACTGAAACTCCTGCACTGAATCTCATGCCATGAATCTCATATCCTGAAACTCACGCCCTGAATTACATGCCCTGAAACTCCTGCCCTGAAACTCATGCCCTGAAACGGATGCCCTGAATCTCATGCCCTGAAAGTTCTGCCCTGAAACTAATGCACTGAATCTCATGCGCTAAATCTCATGACCTTAAACTCAAGCCGTGAATCTCCTGCCTTGAAACTCATGCCCTGAATCTCATGCCTTGAAACTCCTGCCCTCAAACTCATGCACTGAAACTCATGCACTGAAACTGACGCCCTGAATTACATGCCCTGAAACTCCTGTCCTGAAACTCGTGCCCTGAAACGCATGCCCTGAATCTCTTGCCCTGAAACTCAAGCCCTTATTCTCCTGCCCTGAAACTCATGCCCTGAATCTCATGCCCTGAAACTTCTGCCCTGAAACTCATGCACTGAATCTCATGCGCTAAATCTCATTACCTTAAACTCAAGCCGTGAATCTCCTGCCCTGAAACTCATGCCCTGAATGTCATGCCCTGAAATTCCTGCCCTGAAACTCATGCCCTGAATCTCATGCCCTGAAACTCTTGCACTGAAACACCTACCCTAAAACTCATGCCCTGAAACTCATTCCCTGAATCTCATGCCCTCAAACTCTTGCACTGAAACACCTGCCCTATAACACATGCCCTGAATGTCATGCCCTGAAATCTCTGCCCTGAAACTCATGTCCTGAATCTCATGCCGTGAAACTCATGCACTGAAACTCCTGCCCTGAAACTGATGCCCTGAATCTCATGCACTGAAACTCATTATCTGAATCACATGCCCTGAAATTCCTACCCTGAATCTCATGCCCTGAAACTCATGCCCTGAATCTCATGCCTTGAAACTCCTGCCCTCAAACTTATGCACTGAAACTCATGCAGTGAAACTCATGCCCTGAATCTCATGCCTTGAAACACCTGCCCTGAATCTCATGCCCTGAAACTCATGCCCTGAATCTCATGCCCTGAAACTCCTGCACTGAAACTCATGCCATAAATCTCATATCCTGAAACTCACGACCTGAATTACATGCCCTGAAACTCCTGCCCTGAAACTCATGCCCTGAATCTCATATCCTGAAACTCAAGCCCTTATTCTCCTGCCCTGAAACTCATGCCCTGAATCTCATGCCTTGATACTCCTGCCCTCAAACTCATGCACTGAAACTCATGCACTGAATCTCATGCGCTAAATCTCATGACCTTAAACTCAAGCCTTGAATCTCCTGCCCTGAAACTCATGCCCTGAATGTCATGCCTTGAAACTCATGCACTGAATCTCATGCGCTAAATCTCATGACCTTAAACTCAAGCCGTGAATCTCCTGCCTTGAAACTCATGCCCTGAATCTCATGCCTTGAAACTCCTGTCCTGAATCTCATGCCCTGAAACTCATGCCCTGAATCCCATGCCCTGAAACTCAAGCCCTGATTCTCCTGCCCTGAAACTCATGCCCTGAATCTCATGCCTTGAAACTCCTGCCCTCAAACTCATACACTGAAAATCATGCACTGAAACTCACGCCCTGATTTACATTCCCTGAAAATCTTGCACTGAAACACCTACCTTAAAACTCCTGCCCTGAAACTCATGCACTGAATCTCATGCGCTAAATCTCATGACCTTAAACTCAAGCCTTGAATCTCCTGCCCTGAAACTTATGCCCTGAATGTCATGCACTGAAATTCCTGCCCTGAAACTCATGCCATGAATGCAATGCCTTGAAACTCCTGTCCTGAATCTCATGCCCTGAAACTCCTGCACTGAAACTCATGCCATGAATCTCATATCCTGAAACTCAGGCCCTGAATTACACGCCCTGAAACTCCTGCCCTGAAACTCATGCCCTGAAACTCATGCCCTGAATCTCATGCCCTGAAACTTCAACCCTGAAACTCATGCACTGAATCTCATGCGCTAAATCTCATGACCTTAAACTCAAGCCGTGAATCTCCTGCCCTGAAACTCATGCCCTGAATCTCATGCACTGAAACTACTGCACTGAAACTCATGTCCTGAACATCATGCCCTGAAACTGCTGCCCTGAATATCATGCCATGAATCTCATATCCCGAAACTCATGCGCTGAATTACATGCCCTGAAAATCCTTCACTGATACTCATGCCCTGAAACTCATGCATTGAATCTCATGCGCTAAATCTCATGACCTTAAACTCAAACCGTGAATCTCCTGCCCTGAAACTCATGCCCTAAATGTCATGCTCTGAAATTCCTGCCCTGAAACTCATGCCCTGAATCTCATGCCCTGAAAATCTTGCACTGAAACACCTACCTTAAAACTCCTGCCCTGAAACTCATGCCCTGAATCTCATGCCCTGAAACTCTTGCACTGAAACACCTACCTTAAAACTCCTGCCCTGAAACTCATGCACTGAATCTCATGCGCTAAATCTCATGACCTTAAACTCAAGCCTTGAATCTCCTGCCCTGAAACTTATGCCCTGAATGTCATGCCCTGAAATTCCTGCCCTGAAACTCATGCCCTGAATGCAATGCCTTGAAACTCCTGTCCTGAATCTCATGCCCTGAAACTCCTGCACTGAAAATCATGCCATGAATCTCATATCCTGAAACTCAGGCCCTGAATTACACGCCCTGAAACTCCTGCCCTGAAACTCATGCCCTGAAACTCATGCCCTGAATCTCATGCCCTGAAACTTCAACCCTGAAATTCATGCACTGAATCTCATGCGCTAAATCTCATGACCTTAAACTCAAGCCGTGAATCTCCTGCCCTGAAACTCATGCCCTGAATCTCATGCACTGAAACTACTGCACTGAAACTCATGTCCTGAACATCATGCCCTGAAATTCCTGCCCTGAAACTCATGCCCTGAATGCAATGCCTTGAAACTCCTGTCCTGAATCTCATATCCTGAAACTCAGGCCCTGAATTACACGCCCTGAAACTCCTGCCCTGAAACTCATGCCCTGAATCTCATGCCCTGAAACTTCAACCCTGAAACTCATGCACTGAATCTCATGCGCTAAATCTCATGACCTTAAACTCAAGCCGTGAATCTCCTGCCCTGAAACTCATGCCCTGAATCTCATGCACTGAAACTACTGCACTGAAACTCATGTCCTGAACATCATGCCCTGAAACTGCTGCCCTGAATATCATGCCATGAATCTCATATCCCGAAACTCATGCGCTGAATTACATGCCCTGAAAATCCTTCACTGAAACTCATGCCCTGAAACTCATGCCCTGAATTTCATGCCCTGAAACTTCTGCCCTGAAACTGATGCACTGAATCTCATACGCTAAATCTCATGACCTTAAACTCAAGCGTGAATCTCCTGCCTTGATACTCATGCCCTGAATCTCATGCCTAGAAACTCCTGTCCTGAATATCATGCCCTGAAACTCATGCCCTGAATCCCATGCCCTGAAACTCAAGCCCTGATTTTCCTGCCCTGAAACTCATGCCCTGAATCTCATGCCTTGAAACTCCTGCCCTCAAACTCATGCACTGAAGCTCATGCACTGAAACTCACGCCCTGAATTACATGCCCTGAAACTCCTGTCCTGAAACTCATGCCCTGAAACGCATGCCCTGAATCTCTTGCCCTGAAACTCAAGCCCTTCTTCTCCTGCCCTGAAACTCATGCCCTGAATCTCATGCCCTGAAACTTCTGCCCTGAAACTCATGCACTGAATCTCATGCGCTAAATCTCATGCCCTGAAACTCTTGCACTGAAACACCTACCCTAAAACTCATGCCCTGAAACTCATTCCCTGAATCTCATGCCCTCAAACTCTTGCACTGAAACACCTGCCCTATAACACATGCCCTGAATGTCATGCCCTGAAATTCCTGCCCTGAAACTCATGTCCTGAATCTCATGCCGTGAAACTCATGCACTGAAACTCCTGCCCTGAAACTGATGCCCTGAATCTCATGCACTGAAACTCATTATCTGAATCACATGCCCTGAAATTCCTACCCTGAATCTCATGCCCTGAAACTCATGCCCTGAATCTCATGCCTTGAAACTCCTGCCCTCAAACTCATGCACTGAAACTCATGCAGTGAAACTCATGCCCTGAATCTCATGCCTTGAAACTCCGGCCCTGAATCTCATGCCCTGAAACTCATGCCCTGAATCTCATGCCCTGAAACTCCTGCACTGAAACTCATGCCATAAATCTCATATCCTGAAACTCACGACCTGAATTACATGCCCTGAAACTCCTGCCCTGAAACTCATGCCCTGAATCTCATATCCTGAAACTCAAGCCCTTATTCTCCTGCCCTGAAACTCATGCCCTGAATCTCATGCCTTGATACTCCTGCCCTCAAACTCATGCACTGAAACTCAGGCACTGAATCTCATGCGCTAAATCTCATGACCTTAAACTCAAGCCTTGAATCTCCTGCCCTGAAACTCCTGCACTGAAACTCATGCCATAAATCTCATATCCTGAAACTCACGACCTGAATTACATGCCCTGAAACTCCTGCCCTGAAACTCATGCCCTGAATCTCTTGCCCTGAAACTCATGCCCTGAATGTCATGCCCTGAAATTCCTGACCTGAAACTCATGCCCTGAATCTCATGCCCTGAAACTCTTTCACTGAAACACCTACCCTAAAACTCATGCCCTGAATCTCATGCCGTGAAATTCATGCACTGAAACTCCTGCCCTGAAACTGATGACCTGAATCTCATGCACTGAAATTCAAGCCCTGAACCTCATGCCCTGATACTCATGCCCTGAATCTCATGCACTGAAACTCATGCCCTAAATCTCACACCCTGAAACTCCTGCCCTGAAACTCATGCACTGAAACTCATGCCCTGAATCACATGCCCTAAAACTCCTGCCCTGAATCATCTGCGCAGAAACTCATTATCTGAATCACATGCCCTGAAATTCCTGCCCTGAATCTCATGCCCTGAAACTCATGCCCTGAATTTCATGCCTTGAAACTCCTGCCCTCAAACTCATGCCGTGAAAGTTATGCCCTGAATCTCACGTCCTGAAACTCCTGCACTGAAACTCATGCCATGAATCTCATATCCTGAAACTCACGCCCTGAAACGCATGCCCTGAAACTCATGCCCTGAATCTCGTGCCCTGAAACTTCTGCCCTGAAACTCATGCACTGAATCTCATGCGCTAAATTTCATAACCTTAAACTCAAGCCGTGAATCTCCTGCGCTGACACTCATACCCTGAATTTCATGCTCTGAAAATCCTGCCCTGAAACTCATGCACTGAAAGACATGCCCTGAAACCCATGCCCTGAAACTCATGCCCTGAAACTCATGCCCTGAATCTCATGCCGTGAAACCACAGACCTGAAACCCGTGCCCTGAATCTCATGCCCTGAAACTCATGCCCTGAATCTCATGCCGTGAAACTCCTGCCCTCAATCTCATGCACTGAAACTCATGCTCTGAATCTCCTGCCCTGAAACTCCTGCACTGAAATACGTGCCCTAAAACACCTGCCTTGAAACTCAAGCCCCGAATCTCATACCCTGAATCTCCTGCCCTGACTCTCCTGCCTTGAAACTCATGCCCTGAATCTCATGCCCTGAAACTCTTGCACTGAAACACCTACCCTAAAACTCATGCCCTGAATCTCATGCCCTGAATCTCATGCCGTGAAACTCATGCACTGAAACTCCTGCCCTGAAACTGATGCCCTGAAACTGATGCCCTGAATCTCATGCACTGAATCTTATGCCCTGAAACTCCTGCACTGAAACTCATGCCATGAATCTCATATCCTGAAACTCACGCCCTGAATTACATGCCCTAAAACTCCTGCCCTGAAATTCATGCCGCGAAACTCATGCCCTGAATCTCATGCCCTGAAACATCTGCCCTGAAACTCATGCACTGAATCTCATGCGCTAATTCTCATGACCTTAAACTTCAAGCCGTGAATCTCCTGCCCTGAAACTCATGCCCTGAATCTCATGCAATGAAACTGCTGCACTGAAACTCATGTCCTGAACATCATGCCCTGAAACTGCTGCCCTGAATATCATGCCATGAATCTCATATCCTGGATCTCATGCCCTGAATCTCATGCCCTGAAAATCCTTCACTGAAACTCATGCCCTGAAACTCATGCCCTGAATCTCATGCCCTGAAACTTCTGCCCTGAATCTCATGCACTGAAAGACATGCCCTGAATCTCCAGCCCTGAATCTCCTGCCCTGAAACTGCTGCCCTGAATCTCAAGCCCTGAAACCACAGACCTGAAACCCATGCCTTGAAACTCATACCCTGAAACTCATGCCCTGAATCTCATGCCGTGAAACTCCTGCCCTCAAACTCATGCACTGAAACTCATGCACTGAATCTCCTGCCCTCAAACTCCTGCACTGAAATACGTGCCCGAAAACACCTGCCTTGAAAGTCAAGCCCCGAATCTCATGCCCTGAATCTCCTGCCCTGAATCTCCTGCCTTGAAACTCATGCCCTGAATCTCATGCCCTCAAACTCTTGCACTGAAACACCTGCCCAAAAACACATGCCCTGAATGTCATGCCCTGAAATTCCTGCCCTGAAACTCATGCCCTGAATCTCATGCCCTGAAACTCATGCCCTGAATCTCATGCCCTGAAACTCAAGCCCTGAATCTCATGCACTGAAACTCATGCCCTAAATCTCATACACTCAAACTCCAGCCCTGAATCATCTGCCCATAAACTCATTATCTGAATCACATGCCCTTAAATTCCTGCCCTGAATCTCATGCCCTGAAACTTATGCCCTTAATCCCATGCCCTGAAACTTAAGCCCTGATTCTCCTGCCCTGAAACTCATGCCCTGAATCTCATGCCTTGAAACTCCTGCCCTCAAACTCGTGCACTGAAACTCATGCCCTGAATCTCATGCCTTGAAACTCCTGTCCTGAATCTCATGCCCTGAAACTCATGCCCTGAATCCCATGCCCTGAAACTTAAGCCCTGATTCTCCTGCCCTGAAACTCATGCCCTGAATCTCATGCCTTGAAACTCCTGCCCTCAAACTCATGCCCTGAATCTGAAGCCCTTATTCTCCTCATGCACTGAATCTCCTGCCCTCAAACTCCTGCACTGAAATACGTGCCCGAAAACACCTGCCTTGAAAGTCAAGCCCCGAATCTCATGCCCTGAATCTCCTGCCCTGAATCTCCTGCCTTGAAACTCATGCCCTGAATCTCATGCCCTCAAACTCTTGCAGTGAAACACCTGCCCAAAAACACATGCCCTGAATGTCATGCCCTGAAATTCCTGCCCTGAAACTCATGCCCTGAATCTCATGCCCTGAAACTCTTGCACAGAAACACCTACCCTAAAACTCATGCCCTGAATCTCATGCACTGAAACTCATGCCCTAAATCTCACACCCTGAAACTCCTGCCCTGAAACTCATGTACTGAAACTCATACCCTGAATCACATGCCCTAAAACTCCTGCCCTGAATCATCTGCCCAGAAACTCATTATCTGAATCACATGCCCTGAAATTCCAGCCCTGAATCTCATGCCCTGAAACTCATGCCCTGAATCTCATGCCCTGAAACTTCTGCCCTGAAACTCATGCACTGAATCTCATGCGCTAAATCTCATGCCCTGAAACTCTTGCACTGAAACACCTACCCTAAAACTCATGCCCTGAAACTCATTCCCTGAATCTCATGCCCTCAAACTCTTGCACTGAAACACCTGCCCTATAACACATGCCCTGAATGTCATGCCCTGAAATTCCTGCCCTGAAACTCATGTCCTGAATCTCATGCCGTGAAACTCATGCACTGAAACTCCTGCCCTGAAACTGATGCCCTGAATCTCATGCACTGAAACTCATTATCTGAATCACATGCCCTGAAATTCCTACCCTGAATCTCATGCCCTGAAACTCATGCCCTGAATCTCATGCCTTGAAACTCCTGCCCTCAAACTCATGCACTGAAACTCATGCAGTGAAACTCATGCCCTGAATCTCATGCCTTGAAACTCCTGCCCTGAATCTCATGCCCTGAAACTCATGCCCTGAATCTCATGCCCTGAAACTCCTGCACTGAAACTCATGCCATAAATCTCATATCCTGAAACTCACGACCTGAATTACATGCCCTGAAACTCCTGCCCTGAAACTCATGCCCTGAATCTCATATCCTGAAACTCAAGCCCTTATTCTCCTGCCCTGAAACTCATGCCCTGAATCTCATGCCTTGATACTCCTGCCCTCAAACTCATGCACTGAAACTCAGGCACTGAATCTCATGCGCTAAATCTCATGACCTTAAACTCAAGCCTTGAATCTCCTGCCCTGAAACTCCTGCACTGAAACTCATGCCATAAATCTCATATCCTGAAACTCACGACCTGAATTACATGCCCTGAAACTCCTGCCCTGAAACTCATGCCCTGAATCTCTTGCCCTGAAACTCATGCCCTGAATGTCATGCCCTGAAATTCCTGACCTGAAACTCATGCCCTGAATCTCATGCCCTGAAACTCTTTCACTGAAACACCTACCCTAAAACTCATGCCCTGAATCTCATGCCGTGAAATTCATGCACTGAAACTCCTGCCCTGAAACTGATGACCTGAATCTCATGCACTGAAATTCAAGCCCTGAACCTCATGCCCTGATACTCATGCCCTGAATCTCATGCACTGAAACTCATGCCCTAAATCTCACACCCTGAAACTCCTGCCCTGAAGCTCATGCACTGAAACTCATGCCCTGAATCACATGCCCTAAAACTCCTGCCCTGAATCATCTGCGCAGAAACTCATTATCTGAATCACATGCCCTGAAATTCCTGCCCTGAATCTCATGCCCTGAAACTCATGCCCTGAATTTCATGCCTTGAAACTCCTGCCCTCAAACTCATGCACTGAAACTCATGCCCTGAATCTCATGCCTTGAAACTCCTGTCCTGAATCTCATGCCGTGAAAGTTATGCCCTGAATCTCACGTCCTGAAACTCCTGCACTGAAACTCATGCCATGAATCTCATATCCTGAAACTCACGCCCTGAAACGCATGCCCTGAAACTCATGCCCTGAATCTCGTGCCCTGAAACTTCTGCCCTGAAACTCATGCACTGAATCTCATGCGCTAAATTTCATAACCTTAAACTCAAGCCGTGAATCTCCTGCGCTGACACTCATGCCCTGAATTTCATGCTCTGAAAATCCTGCCCTGAAACTCATGCACTGAAAGACATGCCCTGAAACCCATGCCCTGAAACTCATGCCCTGAAACTCATGCCCTGAATCTCATGCCGTGAAACCACAGACCTGAAACCCGTGCCCTGAATCTCATGCCCTGAAACTCATGCCCTGAATCTCATGCCGTGAAACTCCTGCCCTCAATCTCATGCACTGAAACTCATGCTCTGAATCTCCTGCCCTGAAACTCCTGCACTGAAATACGTGCCCTAAAACACCTGCCTTGAAACTCAAGCCCCGAATCTCATACCCTGAATCTCCTGCCCTGAATCTCCTGCCTTGAAACTCATGCCCTGAATCTCATGCCCTGAAACTCTTGCACTGAAACACCTACCCTAAAACTCATGCCCTGAATCTCATGCCCTGAATCTCATGCCGTGAAACTCATGCACTGAAACTCCTGCCCTGAAACTGATGCCCTGAAACTGATGCCCTGAATCTCATGCACTGAATCTTATGCCCTGAAACTCCTGCACTGAAACTCATGCCATGAATCTCATATCCTGAAACTCACGCCCTGAATTACATGCCCTAAAACTCCTGCCCTGAAATTCATGCCGCGAAACGGATGCCCTGAATCTCATGCCCTGAAACATCTGCCCTGAAACTCATGCACTGAATCTCATGCGCTAATTCTCATGACCTTAAACTTCAAGCCGTGAATCTCCTGCCCTGAAACTCATGCCCTGAATCTCATGCAATGAAACTGCTGCACTGAAACTCATGTCCTGAACATCATGCCCTGAAACTGCTGCCCTGAATATCATGCCATGAATCTCATATCCTGGATCTCATGCCCTGAATCTCATGCCCTGAAAATCCTTCACTGAAACTCATGCCCTGAAACTCATGCCCTGAATCTCATGCCCTGAAACTTCTGCCCTGAAACTCATGCACTGAAAGACATGCCCTGAATCTCCAGCCCTGAATCTCCTGCCCTGAAACTGCTGCCCTGAATCTCAAGCCCTGAAACCACAGACCTGAAACCCATGCCTTGAAACTCATACCCTGAAACTCATGCCCTGAATCTCATGCCGTGAAACTCCTGCCCTCAAACTCATGCACTGAAACTCATGCACTGAATCTCCTGCCCTCAAACTCCTGCACTGAAATACGTGCCCGAAAACACCTGCCTTGAAAGTCAAGCCCCGAATCTCATGCCCTGAATCTCCTGCCCTGAATCTCCTGCCTTGAAACTCATGCCCTGAATCTCATGCCCTCAAACTCTTGCACTGAAACACCTGCCCAAAAACACATGCCCTGAATGTCATGCCCTGAAATTCCTGCCCTGAAACTCATGCCCTGAATCTCATGCCCTGAAACTCATGCCCTGAATCTCATGCCCTGAAACTCAAGCCCTGAATCTCATGCACTGAAACTCATGCCCTAAATCTCATACACTCAAACTCCAGCCCTGAAACTCATGAACTGAAACTCATGCCCTGAATCACATGCCCTAAAATTCCTGCCCTGAATCATCTGCCCATAAACTCATTATCTGAATCACATGCCCTTAAATTCCTGCCCTGAATCTCATGCCCTGAAACTTATGCCCTTAATCCCATGCCCTGAAACTTAAGCCCTGATTCTCCTGCCCTGAAACTCATGCCCTGAATCTCATGCCTTGAAACTCCTGCCCTCAAACTCGTGCACTGAAACTCATGCCCTGAATCTCATGCCTTGAAACTCCTGTCCTGAATCTCATGCCCTGAAACTCATGCCCTGAATCCCATGCCCTGAAACTTAAGCCCTGATTCTCCTGCCCTGAAACTCATGCCCTGAATCTCATGCCTTGAAACTCCTGCCCTCAAACTCATGCCCTGAATCTGAAGCCCTTATTCTCCTCATGCACTGAATCTCCTGCCCTCAAACTCCTGCACTGAAATACGTGCCCGAAAACACCTGCCTTGAAAGTCAAGCCCCGAATCTCATGCCCTGAATCTCCTGCCCTGAATCTCCTGCCTTGAAACTCATGCCCTGAATCTCATGCCCTCAAACTCTTGCAGTGAAACACCTGCCCAAAAACACATGCCCTGAATGTCATGCCCTGAAATTCCTGCCCTGAAACTCATGCCCTGAATCTCATGCCCTGAAACTCTTGCACAGAAACACCTACCCTAAAACTCATGCCCTGAATCTCATGCACTGAAACTCATGCCCTAAATCTCACACCCTGAAACTCCTGCCCTGAAACTCATGTACTGAAACTCATACCCTGAATCACATGCCCTAAAACTCCTGCCCTGAATCATCTGCCCAGAAACTCATTATCTGAATCACATGCCCTGAAATTCCAGCCCTGAATCTCATGCCCTGAAACTCATGCCCTGAATCTCATGCTTTGAAACTCCTGCCCTCAAACTCATGCACTGAAACTCATGCCCTGAATCTCATGCCTTGAAACTCCTGTCCTGAATCTCATGCACTGAAACTCATGCCATGAATCTTATATCCTGAAACTCACGCCCTGAATTACATGCCCTGAAACTCCTGCCCTGAAACTAATGCCCTGAAAGGATGCCCTGAATCTCATGCCCTGAAAGTTCTGCCCTGAAACTCATACCCTGAAACTCATGCCCTGAATCTCGTGCCCTGAAACTTCTGCCCTGAAACTCATGCACTGAATCTCATGCGCTAAATCTCATGACCTTAAACTCAAGCCGTGAATCTCCTGCCCTGACACTCATGCCCTGAATTTCATGCCCTGAAAATCCTGCCCTGAAACTCATGCACTGAAAGACATGCCCTGAAACCCATGCCCTGCAACTCATGCCCTGAAACTCATGCCCTGAATCTCATGCCGTGAAACCACAGACCTGAAACCCATGCCCTGAAACTCATGCCCTGAAACTCATGCCCTGAATCTCCTGCCCTGAAACTCCTGCACTGAAATACGAAGCCCTAAAACACCTGCCTTGAAACTCAAGCCCCGAATCTCATGCCCTGAATCTCCTGCCCTGAATCTCCTGCCTTGAAACTCATGCCCTGAATCTCATGCCCTCAAACTCTTGCATTGAAACACCTGCCCTAAAGCACATGCCCTGAAATTCCTGCCCTGAACCTCATGCCCTGAATCTCATGCCGTGAAACTCATGCACTGAAACTCCTGCCCTGAAACTGATGCTCTGAATCTCATGCACTGACACTCATGCCCTGAACCTCATGCCCTGAAACTCAAGCCCTGAATCTCATGCACTGAAACTCATGTCCTAAATCTCATACCCTGAAACTCCTGCCCTGAAACTCATGCACTGAAACTCATGTCCTGCATCACATGCCCTAAAACTCCTGCCCTGAATCATCTGCACAGAAACTCATTATCTGAATCACATGCCCTGAAATTCCTGCCCTGAATCTCATGCCCTCAAACTCATGCACTGAAACTCATGCACTGAAACTCATGCCCTGAAGCTCATGTCTTGAAACTCCTGTCCTGAATCTCATACCCTGAAACTCATGCCCTGAATCCCATGCCCTGAAACTCAAGCCCTGATTCTCCTGCCCTGAAACTCATGCCCTGAATCACATGCCCTAAAACTCCTGCCCTGAATAATCTGCCCAGAAACTCATTATCTGAATCACATGCCCTGAAATTCCTGCCATGAATCTCATGCCCTGAAACTCATGCCCTGAATCTCATGCCTTGAAAGTCCTGTCCTGAATCTCATGCCCTGAAACTCATGCCCTGAATCTCATGACCTGAAACTCAAGGCCCCTTATTCTCCTGCCCTGAAACTCATGCCGTGAATGTCATACCCTGAAATTCCTGCACTGAAAACTCATGTCCTGAATCTCATGCCCTGAAACTCTTGCACAGAAACACCTACCCTAAAACTCATGCCCTGAATCTCATGCACTGAAACTCATGCCCTAAATCTCATACCCTGAAACTCCTGCCCTGAAACTCATGCACTGAAACTCATACCCTGAATCACATGCCCTAAAACTCCTGCCCTGAATCATCTGCCCAGAAACTCATTATCTGAATCACATGCCCTGAAATTCCTGCCCTGAATCTCATGCCCTGAAACTCATGCCCTGAATCTCATGCCTTGAAACTCCTGCCCTCAAACTCAGGCACTGAAACTCCTGCACTGAATCTCATGCCATGAATCTCATATCCTGAAACTCACGCCCTGAATTACATGCCCTGAAACTCCTGCCCTGAAACTCATGCCCTGAAACGGATGCCCTGAATCTCATGCGCTAAATCTCATGACCTTAAACTCAAGCCGTGAATCTCCTGCCTTGAAACTCATGCCCTGAATCTCATGCCCTGAATCTCATGCCGTGAAATTCATGCACTGAAACTCCTGCCCTGAAACTGATGCCCTGAATCTCATGCACTGAAATTCATGCCCTGAACCTCATGCCCTGAAACTCCTGCCCTGAAACTCATGCACTGAAGCTCATGCCCTGAATCACATGCCCTAAAACTCCTGCCCTGAATCATCTGCACAGAAACTCATTATCTGAATCACATGCCCTTAAATTCCTGCCCTGAATCTCATGCCCTCAAACTCATGCACTGAAACTCATGCACTGAAACTCATGCCCTGAAGCTCATGTCTTGAAACTCCTGTACTGAATCTCATACCCTGAAACTCATGCCCTGAATCCCATGCCCTGAAACTCAAGCCCTGATTCTCCTGCCCTGAAACTCATGCCCTGAATCACATGCCCTAAAACTCCTGCCCTGAATCATCTGCCCAGTAACTCATTATCTGAATCACATGCCCTGAAGTTCCTGCCATGAATCTCATGCCCTGAAACTCATGCCCTGAATCTCATGCCTTGAAACTCCTGTCCTGAATCTCATGCCCTGAAACTCATGCCCTGAATCTCATGACCTGAAACTCAAGCCCTTATTCTCCTGCCCTGAAACTCATGCCCTGAATCTCATGCCTTGATACTCCTGCCCTCAAACTCATGCACTGAAACTCATGCACTGAATCTCATGCGCTAAATCTCATGACCTTAAACTCAAGCCGTGAATCTCCTGCCCTGAAACTCATGCCCTGAATGTCATACCCTGAAATTCCTGCCCTGAAACTCATGTCCTGAATCTCATGCCCTGAAACTCTTGCACAGAAACACCTACCCTAAAACTCATGCCCTGAATCTCATGCACTGAAACTCATGCCCTAAATCTCATACCCTGAAACTCCTGCCCTGAAACTCATGCACTGAAACTCATACCCTGAATCACATGCCCTAAAACTCCTGCCCTGAATCATCTGCCAGAAACTCATTATCTGAATCACATGCCCTGAAATTCCTGCCCTGAATCTCATGCCCTGAAACTCATGCCCTGAATCTCATGCCTTGAAACTCCTGCCCTCAAACTCAGGCACTGAAACTCATGCACTGAAACTCATGCCCTGAATCTCATGCCTTGAAACTCCTGTCCTGAATGTCATGCACTGAAACTCCTGCACTGAATCTCATGCCATGAATCTCATATCCTGAAACTCACGCCCTGAATTACATGCCCTGAAACTCCTGCCCTGAAACTCATGCCCTGAAACGGATGCCCTGAATCTCATGCCCTGAAAGTTCTGCCCTGAAACTAATGCACTGAATCTCATGCGCTAAATCTCATGACCTTAAACTCAAGCCGTGAATCTCCTGCCTTGAAACTCATGCCCTGAATCTCATGCCTTGAAACTCCTGCCCTCAAACTCATGCACTGAAACTCATGCACTGAAACTGACGCCCTGAATTACATGCCCTGAAACTCCTGTCCTGAAACTCGTGCCCTGAAACGCATGCCCTGAATCTCTTGCCCTGAAACTCAAGCCCTTATTCTCCTGCCCTGAAACTCATGCCCTGAATCTCATGCCCTGAAACTTCTGCCCTGAAACTCATGCACTGAATCTCATGCGCTAAATCTCATTACCTTAAACTCAAGCCGTGAATCTCCTGCCCTGAAACTCATGCCCTGAATGTCATGCCCTGAAATTCCTGCCCTGAAACTCATGCCCTGAATCTCATGCCCTGAAACTCTTGCACTGAAACACCTACCCTAAAACTCATGCCCTGAAACTCATTCCCTGAATCTCATGCCCTCAAACTCTTGCACTGAAACACCTGCCCTATAACACATGCCCTGAACATGCCCTGAAATCTCTGCCCTGAAACTCATGTCCTGAATCTCATGCCGTGAAACTCATGCACTGAAACTCCTGCCCTGAAACTGATGCCCTGAATCTCATGCACTGAAACTCATTATCTGAATCACATGCCCTGAAATTCCTACCCTGAATCTCATGCCCTGAAACTCATGCCCTGAATCTCATGCCTTGAAACTCCTGCCCTCAAACTTATGCACTGAAACTCATGCAGTGAAACTCATGCCCTGAATCTCATGCCTTGAAACACCTGCCCTGAATCTCATGCCCTGAAACTCATGCCCTGAATCTCATGCCCTGAAACTCCTGCACTGAAACTCATGCCATAAATCTCATATCCTGAAACTCACGACCTGAATTACATGCCCTGAAACTCCTGCCCTGAAACTCATGCCCTGAATCTCATATCCTGAAACTCAAGCCCTTATTCTCCTGCCCTGAAACTCATGCCCTGAATCTCATGCCTTGATACTCCTGCCCTCAAACTCATGCACTGAAACTCATGCACTGAATCTCATGCGCTAAATCTCATGACCTTAAACTCAAGCCTTGAATCTCCTGCCCTGAAACTCATGCCCTGAATGTCATGCCTTGAAACTCATGCACTGAATCTCATGCGCTAAATCTCATGACCTTAAACTCAAGCCGTGAATCTCCTGCCTTGAAACTCATGCCCTGAATCTCATGCCTTGAAACTCCTGTCCTGAATCTCATGCCCTGAAACTCATGCCCTGAATCCCATGCCCTGAAACTCAAGCCCTGATTCTCCTGCCCTGAAACTCATGCCCTGAATCTCATGCCTTGAAACTCCTGCCCTCAAACTCATACACTGAAATCATGCACTGAAACTCACGCCCTGATTTACATTCCCTGAAAATCTTGCACTGAAACACCTACCTTAAAACTCCTGCCCTGAAACTCATGCACTGAATCTCATGCGCTAAATCTCATGACCTTAAACTCAAGCCTTGAATCTCCTGCCCTGAAACTTATGCCCTGAATGTCATGCACTGAAATTCCTGCCCTGAAACTCATGCCATGAATGCAATGCCTTGAAACTCCTGTCCTGAATCTCATGCCCTGAAACTCCTGCACTGAAACTCATGCCATGAATCTCATATCCTGAAACTCAGGCCCTGAATTACACGCCCTGAAACTCCTGCCCTGAAACTCATGCCCTGAATCTCATGCCCTGAAACTTCAACCCTGAAACTCATGCACTGAATCTCATGCGCTAAATCTCATGACCTTAAACTCAAGCCGTGAATCTCCTGCCCTGAAACTCATGCCCTGAATCTCATGCACTGAAACTACTGCACTGAAACTCATGTCCTGAACATCATGCCCTGAAACTGCTGCCCTGAATATCATGCCATGAATCTCATATCCCGAAACTCATGCGCTGAATTACATGCCCTGAAAATCCTTCACTGATACTCATGCCCTGAAACTCATGCATTGAATCTCATGCGCTAAATCTCATGACCTTAAACTCAAACCGTGAATCTCCTGCCCTGAAACTCATGCCCTAAATGTCATGCTCTGAAATTCCTGCCCTGAAACTCATGCCCTGAATCTCATGCCCTGAAAATCTTGCACTGAAACACCTACCTTAAAACTCCTGCCCTGAAACTCATGCCCTGAATCTCATGCCCTGAAACTCTTGCACTGAAACACCTACCTTAAAACTCCTGCCCTGAAACTCATGCACTGAATCTCATGCGCTAAATCTCATGACCTTAAACTCAAGCCTTGAATCTCCTGCCCTGAAACTTATGCCCTGAATGTCATGCCCTGAAATTCCTGCCCTGAAACTCATGCCCTGAATGCAATGCCTTGAAACTCCTGTCCTGAATCTCATATCCTGAAACTCAGGCCCTGAATTACACGCCCTGAAACTCCTGCCCTGAAACTCATGCCCTGAATCTCATGCCCTGAAACTTCAACCCTGAAACTCATGCACTGAATCTCATGCGCTAAATCTCATGACCTTAAACTCAAGCCGTGAATCTCCTGCCCTGAAACTCATGCCCTGAATCTCATGCACTGAAACTACTGCACTGAAAACTCATGTCCCTGAACATCATGCCCTGAAACTGCTGCCCTGAATATCATGCCATGAATCTCATATCCCGAAACTCATGCGCTGAATTACATGCCCTGAAAATCCTTCACTGAAACTCATGCCCTGAAACTCATGCCCTGAATTTCATGCCCTGAAACTTCTGCCCTGAAACTGATGCACTGAATCTCATACGCTAAATCTCATGACCTTAAACTCAAGCGTGAATCTCCTGCCTTGATACTCATGCCCTGAATCTCATGCCTAGAAACTCCTGTCCTGAATATCATGCCCTGAAACTCATGCCCTGAATCCCATGCCCTGAAACTCAAGCCCTGATTTTCCTGCCCTGAAACTCATGCCCTGAATCTCATGCCTTGAAACTCCTGCCCTCAAACTCATGCACTGAAGCTCATGCACTGAAACTCACGCCCTGAATTACATGCCCTGAAACTCCTGTCCTGAAACTCATGCCCTGAAACGCATGCCCTGAATCTCTTGCCCTGAAACTCAAGCCCTTCTTCTCCTGCCCTGAAACTCATGCCCTGAATCTCATGCCCTGAAACTTCTGCCCTGAAACTCATGCACTGAATCTCATGCGCTAAATCTCATGCCCTGAAACTCTTGCACTGAAACACCTACCCTAAAACTCATGCCCTGAAACTCATTCCCTGAATCTCATGCCCTCAAACTCTTGCACTGAAACACGTGCCCTATAACACATGCCCTGAATGTCATGCCCTGAAATTCCTGCCCTGAAACTCATGTCCTGAATCTCATGCCGTGAAACTCATGCACTGAAACTCCTGCCCTGAAACTGATGCCCTGAATCTCATGCACTGAAACTCATTATCTGAATCACATGCCCTGAAATTCCCTACCCTGAATCTCATGCCCTGAAACTCATGCCCTGAATCTCATGCCTTGAAACTCCTGCCCTCAAAACTCATGCACTGAAACTCATGCAGTGAAACTCATGCCCTGAATCTCATGCCTTGAAACTCCTGCCCTGAATCTCATGCCCTGAAACTCATGCCCTGAATCTCATGCCCTGAAACTCCTGCACTGAAACTCATGCCATAAATCTCATATCCTGAAACTCACGACCTGAATTACATGCCCTGAAACTCCTGCCCTGAAACTCATGCCCTGAATCTCATATCCTGAAACTCAAGCCCTTATTCTCCTGCCCTGAAACTCATGCCCTGAATCTCATGCCTTGATACTCCTGCCCTCAAACTCATGCACTGAAACTCAGGCACTGAATCTCATGCGCTAAATCTCATGACCTTAAACTCAAGCCTTGAATCTCCTGCCCTGAAACTCCTGCACTGAAACTCATGCCATAAATCTCATATCCTGAAACTCACGACCTGAATTACATGCCCTGAAACTCCTGCCCTGAAACTCATGCCCCTGAATCTCTTGCCCTGAAACTCATGCCCTGAATGTCATGCCCTGAAATTCCTGACCTGAAACTCATGCCCTGAATCTCATGCCCTGAAACTCTTTCACTGAAAACACCTACCCTAAAAACTCATGCCCTGAATCTCATGCCGTGAAATTCATGCACTGAAACTCCTGCCCTGAAACTGATGACCTGAATCTCATGCACTGAAATTCAAGCCCTGAACCTCATGCCCTGATACTCATGCCCTGAATCTCATGCACTGAAACTCATGCCCTAAATCTCACACCCTGAAACTCCTGCCCTGAAACCTCATGCACTGAAACTCATGCCCTGAATCACATGCCCTAAAAACTCCTGCCCTGAATCATCTGCGCAGAAACTCATTATCTGAATCACATGCCCTGAAATTCCTGCCCTGAATCTCATGCCCTGAAACTCATGCCCTGAATTTCATGCCTTGAAACTCCTGCCCTCAAAACTCATGCACTGAAACTCATGCCCTGAATCTCATGCCTTGAAACTCCTGTCCTGAATCTCATGCCGTGAAAGTTATGCCCTGAATCTCACGTCCTGAAACTCCTGCACTGAAACTCATGCCATGAATCTCATATCCTGAAACTCACGCCCCTGAAACGCATGCCCTGAAACTCATGCCCTGAATCTCGTGCCCTGAAACTTCTGCCCTGAAACTCATGCACTGAATCTCATGCGCTAAATTTCATAACCTTAAACTCAAGCCGTGAATCTCCTGCGCTGACACTCATGCCCTGAATTTCATGCTCTGAAAATCCTGCCCTGAAACTCATGCACTGAAAGACATGCCCTGAAACCCATGCCCTGAAACTCATGCCCTGAAACTCATGCCCTGAATCTCATGCCGTGAAACCACAGACCTGAAACCCGTGCCCTGAATCTCATGCCCTGAAACTCATGCCCTGAATCTCATGCCGTGAAACTCCTGCCCTCAATCTCATGCACTGAAACTCATGCTCTGAATCTCCTGCCCTGAAACTCCTGCACTGAAATACGTGCCCTAAAACACCTGCCTTGAAACTCAAGCCCCGAATCTCATACCCTGAATCTCCTGCCCTGAATCTCCTGCCTTGAAACTCATGCCCTGAATCTCATGCCCTGAAACTCTTGCACTGAAACACCTACCCTAAAACTCATGCCCTGAATCTCATGCCCTGAATCTCATGCCGTGAAACTCATGCACTGAAACTCCTGCCCTGAAACTGATGCCCTGAAACTGATGCCCTGAATCTCATGCACTGAATCTTATGCCCTGAAACTCCTGCACTGAAACTCATGCCATGAATCTCATATCCTGAAACTCACGCCCTGAATTACATGCCCTAAAACTCCTGCCCTGAAATTCATGCCGCGAAACTCATGCCCTGAATCTCATGCCCTGAAACATCTGCCCTGAAACTCATGCACTGAATCTCATGCGCTAATTCTCATGACCTTAAACTTCAAGCCGTGAATCTCCTGCCCTGAAACTCATGCCCTGAATCTCATGCAATGAAACTGCTGCACTGAAACTCATGTCCTGAACATCATGCCCTGAAACTGCTGCCCTGAATATCATGCCATGAATCTCATATCCTGGATCTCATGCCCTGAATCTCATGCCCTGAAAATCCTTCACTGAAACTCATGCCCTGAAACTCATGCCCTGAATCTCATGCCCTGAAACTTCTGCCCTGAAACTCATGCACTGAAAGACATGCCCTGAATCTCCAGCCCTGAATCTCCTGCCCTGAAACTGCTGCCCTGAATCTCAAGCCCTGAAACCACAGACCTGAAACCCATGCCTTGAAACTCATACCCTGAAACTCATGCCCTGAATCTCATGCCGTGAAACTCCTGCCCTCAAACTCATGCACTGAAACTCATGCACTGAATCTCCTGCCCTCAAACTCCTGCACTGAAATACGTGCCCGAAAACACCTGCCTTGAAAGTCAAGCCCCGAATCTCATGCCCTGAATCTCCTGCCCTGAATCTCCTGCCTTGAAACTCATGCCCTGAATCTCATGCCCTCAAACTCTTGCACTGAAACACCTGCCCAAAAACACATGCCCTGAATGTCATGCCCTGAAATTCCTGCCCTGAAACTCATGCCCTGAATCTCATGCCCTGAAACTCATGCCCTGAATCTCATGCCCTGAAACTCAAGCCCTGAATCTCATGCACTGAAACTCATGCCCTAAATCTCATACCCTCAAACTCCAGCCCTGAAACTCATGAACTGAAACTCATGCCCTGAATCACATGCCCTAAAATTCCTGCCCTGAATCATCTGCCCATAAACTCATTATCTGAATCACATGCCCTTAAATTCCTGCCCTGAATCTCATGCCCTGAAACTTATGCCCTTAATCCCATGCCCTGAAACTTAAGCCCTGATTCTCCTGCCCTGAAACTCATGCCCTGAATCTCATGCATTGAAACTCCTGCCCTCAAACTCGTGCACTGAAACTCATGCCCTGAATCTCATGCCTTGAAACTCCTGTCCTGAATCTCATGCCCTGAAACTCATGCCCTGAATCCCATGCCCTGAAACTTAAGCCCTGATTCTCCTGCCCTGAAACTCATGCCCTGAATCTCATGCCTTGAAACTCCTGCCCTCAAACTCATGCCCTGAATCTGAAGCCCTTATTCTCCTCATGCACTGAATCTCCTGCCCTCAAACTCCTGCACTGAAATACGTGCCCGAAAACACCTGCCTTGAAAGTCAAGCCCCGAATCTCATGCCCTGAATCTCCTGCCCTGAATCTCCTGCCTTGAAACTCATGCCCTGAATCTCATGCCCTCAAACTCTTGCAGTGAAACACCTGCCCAAAAACACATGCCCTGAATGTCATGCCCTGAAATTCCTGCCCTGAAACTCATGCCCTGAATCTCATGCCCTGAAACTCTTGCACAGAAACACCTACCCTAAAACTCATGCCCTGAATCTCATGCACTGAAACTCATGCCCTAAATCTCACACCCTGAAACTCCTGCCCTGAAACTCATGTACTGAAACTCATACCCTGAATCACATGCCCTAAAACTCCTGCCCTGAATCATCTGCCCAGAAACTCATTATCTGAATCACATGCCCTGAAATTCCAGCCCTGAATCTCATGCCCTGAAACTCATGCCCTGAATCTCATGCCTTGAAACTCCTGCCCTCAAACTCATGCACTGAAACTCATGCACTGAAACTCATGCCCTTAATCTCATGCCTTGAAACTCCTGTCCTGAATCTCATGCACTGAAACTCCTGCACTGAAACTCATGCCATGAATCTCATATCCTGAAACTCACGCCCTGAATTACATGCCCTGAAACTCCTGCCTTGAAACTAATGCCCTGAAACGGATGCCCTGAATCTCATGCCCTGAAACTTCAACCCTGAAACTCATGCACTGAATCTCATGCGCTAAATCTCATGACCTTAAACTCAAGCCGTGAATCTCCTGCCCTGAAACTCATGCCCTGAATCTCATGCACTGAAACTGCTGCCCTGAATATCATGCCATGAATCTCATATCCCGAAACTCATGCGCTGAATTACATGCCCTGAAAATCCTTCACTGAAACTCATGCCCTGAATCTCATGCCTTGATACTCATGCCCTGAATCTCATGCCTAGAAACTCCTGTCCTGAATCTCATGCCCTGAAACTCATGCCCTGAATCCCATGCCCTGAAACTCAAGCCCTGATTTTCCTGCCCTGAAACTCATGCCCTGAATCTCATGCCTTGAAACTCCTGCCCTCAAACTCATGCACTGAAGCTCATGCACTGAAACTCACGCCCTGAATTACATGCCCTGAAACTCCTGTCCTGAAACTCATGCCCTGAAACTCATGCCCTGAATCTCTTGCCCTGAAACTCAAGCCCTGATTCTCCTGCCCTGAAACTCATGCCCTGAATCTCATGCCTTGAAACTCCTGCCCTCAAACTCATGCACTGAAACTCATGCACTGAAACTGACGCCCTGAATTACATGCCCTGAAACTCCTGTCCTGAAACTCATGCCCTGAAACGCATGCCCTGAATCTCTTGCCCTGAAACTCAAGCCCTTCTTATCCTGCCCTGAAACTCATGCCCTGAATCTCATGCCCTGAAACTTCTGCCCTGAAACTCATGCACTGAATCTCATGCGCTAAATCTCATGCCCTGAAAGTCTTGCACTGAAACACAAACCCTAAAACTCATGCCCTGAAACTCATTCCCTGAATCTCATGCCCTCAAACTCTTGCACTGAAACACCTGCCCTATAACACATGCCCTGAATGTCATGCCCTGAAATTCCTGCCCTGAAACTCATGTCCTGAATGTCATGCCGTGAAACTCATGCACTGAAACTCCTGCCCTGACACTGATGCCCTGAATCTCATGCACTGAAACTCATAATCTGAATCACATGCCCTGAAATTCCTACCCTGAATCTCATGCCCTGAAGCTCATGCCCTGAATCTCATGCCTTGAAACTCCTGCCCTCAAACTTATGCACTGAAACTCATGCAGTGAAACTCATGCCCTGAATCTCATGCCTTGAAACTCCTGCCCTGAATCTCATGCCCTGAAACTCATGCCCTGAATCTCATGCCCTGAAACTCCTGCACTGAAACTCATGCCATAAATCTCATATCCTGAAACTCACGACCTGAATTACATGCCCTGAAACTCCTGCCCTGAAACTCATGCCCTGAATCTCATATCCTGAAACTCAAGCCCTTATTCTCCTGCCCTGAAACTCATGCCCTGAATCTCATGCCTTGATACTCCTGCCCTCAAACTCATGCACTGAAACTCATGCACTGAATCTCATGCGCTAAATCTCATGACCTTAAACTCAAGCCTTGAATCTCCTGCCCTGAAACTCATGCCCTGAATGTCATGCCCTGAAATTCCTGCCCTGAAACTCATGCCCTGAATCTCCTGCCCTGAAACTCATGCCCTGAATGTCATGCCCTGAAATTCCTGACCTGAAACTCATGCCCTGAATCTCATGCCCTGAAACTCTTGCACTGAAACACCTACCCTAAAACTCATGCCCTGAATCTCATGCCCTGAATCTCATGCCGTGAAATTCATGCACTGAAACTCCTGCCCTGAAACTGATGCCCTGAATCTCATGCACTGAAATTCATGCCCTGAACCTCATGCCCTGATACTCCTGCCCTGAATCTCATGCACTGAAACTCATGCCCTAAATCTCACACCCTGAAACTCCTGCCCTGAAACTCATGCACTGAAACTCATGCCCTGAATCACATGCCCTAAAACTCCTGCCCTGAATCATCTGCCCAGAAACTCATTATCTGAATCACATGCCCTGAAATTCCTGCCCTGAATCTCATGCCCTGAAACTCATGCCCTGAATCTCATGCC
>NW_027275675.1:0-53131 GCF_030028105.1 Mobula birostris
ATGTGTGGGTAACAGTATCTGGCATCTCTCTGCTGGTGGGGAATGTGTGGCTTAACAGTATCTGGCATCTCGCTGCTGGTGGACAATGTGTGGGTTAACAGTAACTGGAATCTCTCTGCTGGTTGGAGGTTGTGTGGGTTAACAGTATCTGGAATCTCTCTGCTGGTTGGAGAATGTGTGGGTTAATAGTATCCGGCATCTCTCTGCTGATGGAGAATGTGTGGTTTTACAGTATCTGGCATCTCTCTGCTGGTTGGAGAATGTGTGGGTTAACAGTATCTGGAATGTCTCTGCTGGTGGAGAATGTGTGGGTTAACAGTATACGGCATCTGTCTGCTGGTGGAGAATGTATGGGTTAACAGTATCCGGCATCTCTCTGCTGGTTGGAGAATGTGTTGGTTAACAGTATCTGGCATCTCTCTGCTGGTGGAGAATGTGTGGGTTAACAGTATCTGGCATCTCTCTGCTGGTTGGAGAATGTGTGGGTTAACAGTATCTGGAATCTCTCTGCCGATGGAGAATGTGCGGATTAACAGTATCTGGAATCTCTCTCATGGTTTGGAGAATGTGTGGGTTAAGAGTATCCGGCATCTCTCTGCTGGTGGAGAATGTGTGGGTTAACAGTATCCGGCATCTCTCTGCTGGTTGGAGAATGTGTGGGTAACAGTATCTGGCATCTCTCTGCTGGTTGAGAATGTGTGGGTTAACAGTATCTGGCATCTCTCTGCTGGTGGACAATGTGTGGGTTAACAGTATCTGGAATCTCTCTGCTGGTTGGAGGTTGTGTGGGTTAACAGTATCTGGCATCTCTCTGCTGGTTGGAGATTGTGTGGGTTAACAGTATCTGGCATCTCTCTGCTGGTGGAGAATGTGCGGCTTAACAGTATCTGGAATGTCTCTGCTGGTGGAGAATGTGTGGGTTAACAGTATACGGCATCTCTCTGCTGGTGGAGAATGTGTGGGTTAACAGTATCCGGCATCTCTCTGCTGATGGAGAATGTGTGGGTTAACAGTACCGGCATCTCTCTGCTGGTTGAGAATGTGTGGGTTAACAGTATCCGGCATCTGTCTGCTGGTGGAGAATGTGTGGGTTAATAGTATCCGGCATCTCTCTGCTGGTTGGAGAATGTGTGGGTAACTGTATCTGGCATCTCTCTGCTGGTGGAGAATGTGTGGCTTAACAGTATCTGGCATCTCTCTGCTGCTGGACAATGTGTGGATTAACAGTATCTATAATCTCTCTGCTGGTTGGAGGTTGTGTGGGTTAACAGTATCAGGCATCTCTCTGCTGGTTGGAGAATGTGTGGGTTAATAGTATCCGGCATCTCTCTGCTGATGGAGAATGTGTGGTTTTAAAGTATCTGGTATCTCTCTGCTGGTTGGAGAATGTGTGGGTTAACAGTATCTGGCATCTCTCTGCTGGTGGAGAATGTGTGAGTTAGCAGTATCTGGAATGTCTCTGCTGGTGGAGAATGTGTGGGTTAACAGTATACGGCATCTGTCTGCTGGTGGAGAATGTGTGGGTTAACAGTATCCGGCATCTCTCTGCTGTTGGACAATGTGTGGGTTAACAGTATCTGGAATCTCTCTGCTGGTTGGAGGTTGTGTGGGTTAACAGTATCTGGCATCTCTCTGCTGGTTGGAGAATGTGTGGGTTAACAGTATCTGGCATCTCTCTGCTGGTGGAGAATGTGCGGGTTAACAGTATCTGGAATCTCTCTGCTGATGGAGAATGTGCGGGTTAACAGTATCTGGATTCTCTCTCATGGTTTGGAGAATGTGTGGGTAACAGTATCTGGCATCTCTCTGCTGGTGGAGAATGTGTGGGTTAACAGTATCCGGCATCTGTCTGCTGGTGGAGAATGTGTAGGTTAACAGTATCCGGCATCTCTCTGCTTATTGGAGAATGTGTGGGTAACAGTATCTGGCATCTCTCTGCTGGTGGAGAATGTGTGGCTTAACAGTATCTGGCATCTCGCTGCTGGTGGACAATGTGTGGGTTAACAGTATCTGGAATCTCTCTGCTGGTTGGAGGTTGTGTGGGTTAACAGTATCTGGAATCTCTCTGCTGGTTGGAGAATGTGTGGGTTAATAGTATCCGGCATCTCTCTGCTGATGGAGAATGTGTGGTTTTACAGTATCTGGCATCTCTCTGCTGGTTGGAGAATGTGTGGGTTAACAGTATCTGGCATCTCTCTGCTGGTGGAGAATGTGTGGGTTAACAGTATCTGGAATGTCTCTGCTGGTGGAGAATGTGTGGGTTAACAGTATACGGCATCTGTCTGCTGGTGGAGAATGTGTGGGTTAACAGTATCCGGCATCTCTCTGCTGGTTGGAGAATGTGTGGGTTAACAGTATCTGGCATCTCTCTGCTGGTGGAGAATGTGTGGGTTAACAGTATCTGGCATCTCTCTGCTGGTTGGAGAATGTGTGGGTTAACAGTATCTGGAATCTCTCTGCCGATGGAGAATGTGCGGGTTAACAGTATCTGGAATCTCTCTCATGGTTTGGAGAATGTGTGGGTTAACAGTATCTGGCATCTCTCTGCTGGTGGAGAATGTGTGGGTTAAGAGTATCCGGCATCTCTCTGCTGGTGGAGAATGTGTGGGTTAACAGTATCCGGCATCTCTCTGCTGGTTGGAGAATGTGTGGGTTAACAGTATCTGGCATCTCTCTGCTGGTGGACAATGTGTGGGTTAACAGTATCTGGAATCTCTCTGCTGGTTGGAGGATGTGTGGGTTAACAGTATCTGGCATCTCTCTGTTGGTTGGAGAATGTGTGGGTTAACAGTATCTGGCATCTCTCTGCTGGTGGAGAATCTGCGGGTTAACAGTATCTGGAATGTCTCTGCTGGTGGAGAATGTGTGGGTTAACAGTATACGGCATCTCTCTGCTGGTGGAGTATGTGTGGGTTAACAGTATCCGTCATCTCTCTGCTGATGGAGAATGTGTGGGTTAGCAGTATCCGGCATCTCTCTGCTGGTTGGAGAATGTGTGGGTAACTATATCTGGCATCCCTCTGCTGGTGGAGAATGTGTGGCTTAACAGTATCTGGAATCTCTCTGCTGGTTGGAGGTTGTGTGGGTTAACAGTATCTGGCATCTCTCTGCTGGTTGGAGAATGTGTGGGTTAACAGTATCTGGCATCTCTCTGCTGGTGGAGAATGTGCGGGTTAACAGTATCTGGAATGTCTCTGCTGGTAGAGAATGTGTGGGTTAACAGTATACAGCATCTCTCTGCTGGTGGAGAATGTGTGGGTTAACATTATCCGGCATCTCTCTGCTGATGGAGAATGTGTGGGTTAATAGTATCCGGCATCTCTCTGCTGGTTGAGAATGTGTGGGTTAACAGTATCCGGCATCTGTCTGCTGGTGGAGAATGTGTGGGTTGACAGTATCCGGCATCTCTCTGCTGATGGAGAATGTGTGGGTTAACAGTATCTGGAATCTCTCTGCTGATGGAGAATGTGCGGGTTAACAGTATCTGGATTCTCTCTCATGGTTTGGAGAATGTGTGGGTAACAGTATCTGGCATCTCTCTGCTGGTGGAGAATGTGTGGGTTAACAGTATCCGGCATCAGTCTGCTGGTGGAGAATGTGTAGGTTAACAGTATCCGGCATCTCTCTGCTGGTTGGAGAATGTGTGGGTAACAGTATCTGGCATCTCTCTGCTGGTGGACAATGTGTGGGTTAACAGTATCTGGAATCTCTCTGCTGGTTGGAGGTTGTGTGGGTTAACAGTATCTGGAATCTCTCTGCTGGTTGGAGAATGTGTGGGTTAATAGTATCCGGCATCTCTCTGCTGATGGAGAATGTGTGGTTTTACAGTATCTGGCATCTCTCTGCTGGTTGGAGAATGTGTGGGTTAACAGTATCTGGCATCTCTCTGCTGGTGGAGAATGTGTGGGTTAACAGTATCTGGAATGTCTCTGCTGGTGGAGAATGTGTGGGTTAACAGTATACGGAATGTCTCTGCTGGTGGAGAATGTGTGGGTTAACAGTATACGGCATCTGTCTGCTGGTGGAGAATGTGTGGGTTAACAGTATCCGGCATCTCTCTGCTGGTTGGAGAATGTGTTGGTTAACAGTATCTGGCATCTCTCTGCTGGTGGAGAATGTGTGGGTTAACAGTATCTGGCATCTCTCTGCTGGTTGGAGAATGTGTGGGTTAACAGTATCTGGAATCTCTCTGCCGATGGAGAATGTGCGGATTAACAGTATCTGGAATCTTTCTCATGGTTTGGAGAATGTGTGGGTTAACAGTATCTGGCATCTCTCTGCTGGTGGAGAATGTGTGGGTTAAGAGTATCCGGCATCTCTCTGCTGGTGGAGAATGTGTGGGTTAACAGTATCCGGCATCTCTCTGCTGGTTGGAGAATGTGTGGGTAACAGTATCTGGCATCTCTCTGCTGGTTGAGAATGTGTGGGTTAACAGTATCTGGCATCTCTCTGCTGGTGGACAATGTGTGGGTTAACAGTATCTGGAATCTCTCTGCTGGTTGGAGGTTGTGTGGGTTAACAGTATCTGGCATCTCTCTGCTGGTTGGAGATTGTGTGGGTTAACAGTATCTGGCATCTCTCTGCTGGTGGAGAATGTGCGGCTTAACAGTATCTGGAATGTCTCTGCTGGTGGAGAATGTGTGGGTTAACAGTATACGGCATCTCTCTGCTGGTGGAGAATGTGTGGGTTAACAGTATCCGGCATCTCTCTGCTGATGGAGAATGTGTGGGTTAACAGTACCGGCATCTCTCTGCTGGTTGAGAATGTGTGGGTTAACAGTATCCGGCATCTGTCTGCTGGTGGAGAATGTGTGGGTTAACAGTATCCGGCATCTCTCTGCTGGTTGGAGAATGTGTGGGTAACTGTATCTGGCATCTCTCTGCTGGTGGAGAATGTGTGGCTTAACAGTATCTGGCATCTCTCTGCTGGTGGACAATGTGTGGATTAACAGTATCTATAATCTCTCTGCTGGTTGAGAATGTGTGGGTTAACAGTATCCGGCATCTGTTTGCTGGTGGAGAATGTGTGGGTTAACAGTATCCGGCATCTCTCTGCTGATGGAGAATGTGTGGGTTAACAGTATCTGGAATCTCTCTGCTGATGGAGAATGTGCTGGTTAACAGTATCTGGATTCTCTCTCATGGTTTGGAGAATGTGTGGGTAACAGTATCTGGCATCTCTCTGCTGGTGGAGAATGTGTGGGTTAACAATATCCGGCATCTGTCTGCTGGTGGAGAATGTGTAGGTGAACAGTATCCGGCATCTCTCTGCTGGTTGGAGAATGTGTGGGTAACAGTATCTGGCATCTCTCTGCTGGTGGGGAATGTGTGGCTTAACAGTATCTGGCATCTCGCTGCTGGTGGACAATGTGTAGGTTAACAGTAACTGGAATCTCTCTGCTGGTTGGAGGTTGTGTGGGTTAACAGTATCTGGAATCTCTCTGCTGGTTGGAGAATGTGTGGGTTAATAGTATCCGGCATCTCTCTGCTGATGGAGAATGTGTGGTTTTACAGTATCTGGCATCTCTCTGCTGGTTGGAGAATGTGTGGGTTAACAGTATCTGGCATCTCTCTGCTGGTGGAGAATGTGTGGGTTAACTGTATCTGGAATGTCTCTGCTGGTGGAGAATGTGTGGGTTAACAGTATACGGCATCTGTCTGCTGGTGGAGAATGTATGGGTTAACAGTATCCGGCATCTCTCTGCTGGTTGGAGAATGTGTTGGTTAACAGTATCTGGCATCTCTCTGCTGGTGGAGAATGTGTGGGTTAACAGTATCTGGCATCTCTCTGCTGGTTGGAGAATGTGTGGGTTAACAGTATCTGGAATCTCTCTGCCGATGGAGAATGTGCGGATTAACAGTATCTGGAATCTCTCTCATGGTTTGGAGAATGTGTGGGTTAAGAGTATCCGGCATCTCTCTGCTGGTGGAGAATGTGTGGGTTAACAGTATCCGGCATCTCTCTGCTGATGGAGAATGTGTGGGTTAACAGTACCGGCATCTCTCTGCTGGTTGAGAATGTGTGGGTTAACAGTATCCGGCATCTGTCTGCTGGTGGAGAATGTGTGGGTTAACAGTATCCGGCATCTCTCTGCTGGTTGGAGAATGTGTGGGTAACTGTATCTGGCATCTCTCTGCTGGTGGAGAATGTGTGGCTTAACAGTATCTGGCATCTCTCTGCTGCTGGACAATGTGTGGATTAACAGTATCTATAATCTCTCTGCTGGTTGGAGGTTGTGTGGGTTAACAGTATCAGGCATCTCTCTGCTGGTTGGAGAATGTGTGGGTTAATAGTATCCGGCATCTCTCTGCTGATGGAGAATGTGTGGTTTTAAAGTATCTGGTATCTCTCTGCTGGTTGGAGAATGTGTGGGTTAACAGTATCTGGCATCTCTCTGCTGGTGGAGAATGTGTGGGTTATCAGTATCTGGAATGTCTCTGCTGGTGGAGAATGTGTGGGTTAACAGTATACGGCATCTGTCTGCTGGTGGAGAATGTGTGGGTTAACAGTATCCGGCATCTCTCTGCTGTTGGACAATGTGTGGGTTAACAGTATCTGGAATCTCTCTGCTGGTTGGAGGTTGTGTGGGTTAACAGTATCTGGCATCTCTCTGCTGGTTGGAGAATGTGTGGGTTAACAGTATCTGGCATCTCTCTGCTGGTGGAGAATGTGCGGGTTAACAGTATCTGGAATCTCTCTGCTGATGGAGAATGTGCGGGTTAACAGTATCTGGATTCTCTCTCATGGTTTGGAGAATGTGTGGGTAACAGTATCTGGCATCTCTCTGCTGGTGGAGAATGTGTGGGTTAACAGTATCCGGCATCTGTCTGCTGGTGGAGAATGTGTAGGTTAACAGTATCCGGCATCTCTCTGCTTATTGGAGAATGTGTGGGTAACAGTATCTGGCATCTCTCTGCTGGTGGAGAATGTGTGGCTTAACAGTATCTGGCATCTCGCTGCTGGTGGACAATGTGTGGGTTAACAGTATCTGGAATCTCTCTGCTGGTTGGAGGTTGTGTGGGTTAACAGTATCTGGAATCTCTCTGCTGGTTGGAGAATGTGTGGGTTAATAGTATCCGGCATCTCTCTGCTGATGGAGAATGTGTGGTTTTACAGTATCTGGCATCTCTCTGCTGGTTGGAGAATGTGTGGGTTAACAGTATCTGGCATCTCTCTGCTGGTGGAGAATGTGTGGGTTAACAGTATCTGGAATGTCTCTGCTGGTGGAGAATGTGTGGGTTAACAGTATACGGCATCTGTCTGCTGGTGGAGAATGTGTGGGTTAACAGTATCCGGCATCTCTCTGCTGGTTGGAGAATGTGTGGGTTAACAGTATCTGGCATCTCTCTGCTGGTGGAGAATGTGTGGGTTAACAGTATCTGGCATCTCTCTGCTGGTTGGAGAATGTGTGGGTTAACAGTATCTGGAATCTCTCTGCCGATGGAGAATGTGCGGGTTAACAGTATCTGGAATCTCTCTCATGGTTTGGAGAATGTGTGGGTTAACAGTATCTGGCATCTCTCTGCTGGTGGAGAATGTGTGGGTTAAGAGTATCCGGCATCTCTCTGCTGGTGGAGAATGTGTGGGTTAACAGTATCCGGCATCTCTCTGCTGGTTGGAGAATGTGTGGGTTAACAGTATCTGGCATCTCTCTGCTGGTGGACAATGTGTGGGTTAACAGTATCTGGAATCTCTCTGCTGGTTGGAGGATGTGTGGGTTAACAGTATCTGGCATCTCTCTGTTGGTTGGAGAATGTGTGGGTTAACAGTATCTGGCATCTCTCTGCTGGTGGAGAATCTGCGGGTTAACAGTATCTGGAATGTCTCTTCTTGTGGAGAATGTGTGGGTTAACAGTATACGCATCTCTCTGCTGGTGGAGTATGTGTGGGTTAACAGTATCCGTCATCTCTCTGCTGATGGAGAATGTGTGGGTTAACAGTATCCGGCATCTGTCTGCTGGTGGAGAATGTGTGGGTTAATAGTATCCGGCATCTCCTCTGCTGATGGAGAATGTGTGGGTTAACAGTATCTGGAATCTCTCTGCTGATGGAGAATGTGCGGGTTAACAGTATCTGGATTCTCTCTCATGGTTTGGAGAATGTGTGGGTAACAGTATCTGGCATCTCTCTGCTGGTGGAGAATGTGTGGGTTAACAGTATCCTGCATCTGTCTGCTGGTGGAGAATGTGTAGGTTAACAGTATCCGGCATCTCTCTGCTGGTTGGAGAATGTGTGGGTAACAGTATCTGGCATCTCTCTGCTGGTGGAGAATGTGTGGCTTAACAGTATCTGGCATCTCGCTGCTGGTGGACAATGTGTGGGTTAACAGTATCTGGAATCTCTCTGCTGGTTGGAGGTTGTGTGGGTTAACAGTATCTGGAATCTCTCTGCTGGTTGGAGAATGTGTGGGTTAATAGTATCCGGCATCTCTCTGCTGATGAGAATGTGTGGTTTTACAGTATCTGGGATCTCTCTGCTGGTTGGAGAATGTGTGGGTTAACAGTATCTGGCATCTCTCTGCTGGTGGAGAATGTGTGGGTTAACAGTATCTGGAATGTCTCTGCTGGTGGAGAATGTGTGGGTTAACAGTATCCGGCATCTCTCTGCTGGTTGGAGAATGTGTGGGTAACAGTATCTGGCATCTCTCTGCTGGTTGAGAATGTGTGGGTTAACAGTATCTGGCATCTCTCTGCTGGTGGACAATGTGTGGGTTAACAGTATCTGGAATCTCTCTGCTGGTTGGAGGTTGTGTGGGTTAACAGTATCTGGCATCTCTCTGCTGGTTGGAGATTGTGTGGGTTAACAGTATCTGGCATCTCTCTGCTGGTGGAGAATGTGTGGCTTAACAGTATCTGGCATCTCTCTGCTGCTGGACAATGTGTGGATTAACAGTATCTATAATCTCTCTGCTGGTTGGAGGTTGTGTGGGTTAACAGTATCAGGCATCTCTCTGCTGGTTGGAGAATGTGTGGGTTAATAGTATCCGGCATCTCTGCTGATGGAGAATGTGTGGTTTTAAAGTATCTGGTATCTCTCTGCTGGTTGGAGAATGTGTGGGTTAACAGTATCTGGCATCTCTCTGCTGGTGGAGAATGTGTGGGTTATCAGTATCTGGAATGTCTCTGCTGGTGGAGAATGTGTGGGTTAACAGTATACGGCATCTGTCTGCTGGTGGAGAATGTGTGGGTTAACAGTATCCGGCATCTCTCTGCTGTTGGACAATGTGTGGGTTAACAGTATCTGGAATCTCTCTGCTGGTTGGAGGTTGTGTGGGTTAACAGTATCTGGCATCTCTCTGCTGGTTGGAGAATGTGTGGGTTAACAGTATCTGGCATCTCTCTGCTGGTGGAGAATGTGCGGGTTAACAGTATCTGGAATCTCTCTGCTGATGGAGAATGTGCGGGTTAACAGTATCTGGATTCTCTCTCATGGTTTGGAGAATGTGTGGGTAACAGTATCTGGCATCTCTCTGCTGGTGGAGAATGTGTGGGTTAACAGTATCCGGCATCTGTCTGCTGGTGGAGAATGTGTAGGTTAACAGTATCCGGCATCTCTCTGCTTATTGGAGAATGTGTGGGTAACAGTATCTGGCATCTCTCTGCTGGTGGAGAATGTGTGGCTTAACAGTATCTGGCATCTCGCTGCTGGTGGACAATGTGTGGGTTAACAGTATCTGGAATCTCTCTGCTGGTTGGAGGTTGTGTGGGTTAACAGTATCTGGAATCTCTCTGCTGGTTGGAGAATGTGTGGGTTAATAGTATCCGGCATCTCTCTGCTGATGGAGAATGTGTGGTTTTACAGTATCTGGCATCTCTCTGCTGGTTGGAGAATGTGTGGGTTAACAGTATCTGGCATCTCTCTGCTGGTGGAGAATGTGTGGGTTAACACTATCTGGAATGTCTCTGCTGGTGGAGAATGTGTGGGTTAACAGTATACGGCATCTGTCTGCTGGTGGAGAATGTGTGGGTTAACAGTATCCGGCATCTCTCTGCTGGTTGGAGAATGTGTGGGTTAACAGTATCTGGCATCTCTCTGCTGGTGGAGAATGTGTGGGTTAACAGTATCTGGCATCTCTCTGCTGGTTGGAGAATGTGTGGGTTAACAGTATCTGGAATCTCTCTGCCGATGGAGAATGTGCGGGTTAACAGTATCTGGAATCTCTCTCATGGTTTGGAGAATGTGTGGGTTAACAGTATCTGGCATCTCTCTGCTGGTGGAGAATGTGTGGGTTAAGAGTATCCGCATCTCTCTGCTGGTGGAGAATGTGTGGGTTAACAGTATCCGGCATCTCTCTGCTGGTTGGAGAATGTGTGGGTTAACAGTATCTGGCATCTCTCTGCTGGTGGACAATGTGTGGGTTAACAGTATCTGGAATCTCTCTGCTGGTTGGAGGATGTGTGGGTTAACAGTATCTGGCATCTCTCTGTTGGTTGGAGAATGTGTGGGTTAACAGTATCTGGCATCTCTCTGCTGGTGGAGAATCTGCGGGTTAACAGTATCTGGAATGTCTCTTCTTGTGGAGAATGTGTGGGTTAACAGTATACGGCATCTCTCTGCTGGTGGAGTATGTGTGGGTTAACAGTATCCGTCATCTCTCTGCTGATGGAGAATGTGTGGGTTAACAGTATCCGGCATCTGTCTGCTGGTGGAGAATGTGTGGGTTAATAGTATCCGGCATCTCTCTGCTGATGGAGAATGTGTGGGTTAACAGTATCTGGAATCTCTCTGCTGATGGAGAATGTGCGGGTTAACAGTATCTGGATTCTCTCTCATGGTTTGGAGAATGTGTGGGTAACAGTATCTGGCATCTCTCTGCTGGTGGAGAATGTGTGGGTTAACAGTATCCTGCATCTGTCTGCTGGTGGAGAATGTGTAGGTTAACAGTATCCGCATCTCTCTGCTGGTTGGAGAATGTGTGGGTAACAGTATCTGGCATCTCTCTGCTGGTGGAGAATGTGTGGCTTAACAGTATCTGGCATCTCGCTGCTGGTGGACAATGTGTGGGTTAACAGTATCTGGAATCTCTCTGCTGGTTGGAGGTTGTGTGGGTTAACAGTATCTGGAATCTCTCTGCTGGTTGGAGAATGTGTGGGTTAATAGTATCCGGCATCTCTCTGCTGATGGAGAATGTGTGGTTTTACAGTATCTGGGATCTCTCTGCTGGTTGGAGAATGTGTGGGTTAACAGTATCTGGCATCTCTCTGCTGGTGGAGAATGTGTGGGTTAACAGTATCTGGAATGTCTCTGGCTGGTGGAGAATGTGTGGGTTAACAGTATACGGCATCTGTCTGCTGGTGGAGAATGTGTGGGTTAACAGTATCCGGCATCTCTCTGCTGGTTGGAGAATGTGTTGGTTAACAGTATCTGGCATCTCTCTGCTGGTGGAGAATGTGTGGTTAACAGTATCTGGCATCTCTCTGCTGGTTGGAGAATGTGTGGGTTAACAGTATCTGGAATCTCTCTGCCGATGGAGAATGTGCGGATTAACAGTATCTGGAATCTTTCTCATGGTTTGGAGAATGTGTGGGTTAACAGTATCTGGCATCTCTCTGCTGGTGGAGAATGTGTGGGTTAAGAGTATCCGGCATCTCTCTGCTGGTGGAGAATGTGTGGGTTAACAGTATCCGGCATCTCTCTGCTGGTTGGAGAATGTGTGGGTAACCGTATCTGGCATCTCTCTGCTGGTTGAGAATGTGTGGGTTAACAGTATCTGGCATCTCTCTGCTGGTGGACAATGTGTGGGTTAACAGTATCTGGAATCTCTCTGCTGGTTGGAGGTTGTGTGGGTTAACAGTATCTGGCATCTCTCTGCTGGTTGGAGATTGTGTGGGTTAACAGTATCTGGCATCTCTCTGCTGGTGGAGAATGTGCGGCTTAACAGTATCTGGAATGTCTCTGCTGGTGGAGAATGTGTGGGTTAACAGTATACGGCATCTCTCTGCTGGTGGAGAATGTGTGGGTTAACAGTATCCGGCATCTCTCTGCTGATGGAGAATGTGTGGGTTAACAGTACCGGCATCTCTCTGCTGGTTGAGAATGTGCGGGTTAACAGTATCCGGCATCTGTCTGCTGGTGGAGAATGTGTGGGTTAACAGTATCCGGCATCTCTCTGCTGGTTGGAGAATGTGTGGGTAACTGTATCTGGCATCTCTCTGCTGGTGGAGAATGTGTGGCTTAACAGTATCTGGCATCTCTCTGCTGGTGGACAATGTGTGGATTAACAGTATCTATAATCTCTCTGCTGGTTGAGAATGTGTGGTTAACAGTATCCGGCATCTGTTTGCTGGTGGAGAATGTGTGGGTTAACAGTATCCGGCATCTCTCTGCTGATGGAGAATGTGTGGGTTAACAGTATCTGGAATCTCTCTGCTGATGGAGAATGTGCTGGTTAACAGTATCTGGATTCTCTCTCATGGTTTGGAGAATGTGTGGGTAACAGTATCTGGCATCTCTCTGCTGGTGGAGAATGTGTGGGTTAACAATATCCGGCATCTGTCTGCTGGTGGAGAATGTGTAGGTGAACAGTATCCGGCATCTCTCTGCTGGTTGGAGAATGTGTGGGTAACAGTATCTGGCATCTCTCTGCTGGTGGGGAATGTGTGGCTTAACAGTATCTGGCATCTCGCTGCTGGTGGACAATGTGTGGGTTAACAGTAACTGGAATCTCTCTGCTGGTTGGAGGTTGTGTGGGTTAACAGTATCTGGAATCTCTCTGCTGGTTGGAGAATGTGTGGGTTAATAGTATCCGGCATCTCTCTGCTGATGGAGAATGTGTGGTTTTACAGTATCTGGCATCTCTCTGCTGGTTGGAGAATGTGTGGGTTAACAGTATCTGGCATCTCTCTGCTGGTGGAGAATGTGTGGGTTAACTGTATCTGGAATGTCTCTGCTGGTGGAGAATGTGTGGGTTAACAGTATACGGCATCTGTCTGCTGGTGGAGAATGTATGGGTTAACAGTATCCGGCATCTCTCTGCTGGTTGGAGAATGTGTTGGTTAACAGTATCTGGCATCTCTCTGCTGGTGGAGAATGTGTGGGTTAACAGTATCTGGCATCTCTCTGCTGGTTGGAGAATGTGTGGGTTAACAGTATCTGGAATCTCTCTGCCGATGGAGAATGTGCGGATTAACAGTATCTGGAATCTCTCTCATGGTTTGGAGAATGTGTGGGTTAAGAGTATCCGGCATCTCTCTGCTGGTGGAGAATGTGTGGGTTAACAGTATCCGGCATCTCTCTGCTGGTTGGAGAATGTGTGGGTAACAGTATCTGGCATCTCTCTGCTGGTTGAGAATGTGTGGGTTAACAGTATCTGGCATCTCTCTGCTGGTGGACAATGTGTGGGTTAACAGTATCTGGAATCTCTCTGCTGGTTGGAGGTTGTGTGGGTTAACAGTATCTGGCATCTCTCTGCTGGTTGGAGATTGTGTGGGTTAACAGTATCTGGCATCTCTCTGCTGGTGGAGAATGTGCGGCTTAACAGTATCTGGAATGTCTCTGCTGGTGGAGAATGTGTGGGTTAACAGTATACGGCATCTCTCTGCTGGTGGAGAATGTGTGGGTTAACAGTATCCGGCATCTCTCTGCTGATGGAGAATATGTGGGTTAACAGTACCGGCATCTCTCTGCTGGTTGAGAATGTGTGGGTTAACAGTATCCGGCATCTGTCTGCTGGTGGAGAATGTGTGGGTTAACAGTATCCGGCATCTCTCTGCTGGTTGGAGAATGTGTGGGTAACTGTATCTGGCATCTCTCTGCTGGTGGAGAATGTGTGGCTTAACAGTATCTGGCATCTCTCTGCTGCTGGACAATGTGTGGATTAACAGTATCTATAATCTCTCTGCTGGTTGGAGGTTGTGTGGGTTAACAGTATCAGGCATCTCTCTGCTGGTTGGAGAATGTGTGGGTTAATAGTATCCGGCATCTCTCTGCTGATGGAGAATGTGTGGTTTTAAAGTATCTGGTATCTCTCTGCTGGTTGGAGAATGTGTGGGTTAACAGTATCTGGCATCTCTCTGCTGGTGGAGAATGTGTGGGTTATCAGTATCTGGAATGTCTCTGCTGGTGGAGAATGTGTGGGTTAACAGTATACGGCATCTGTCTGCTGGTGGAGAATGTGTGGGTTAACAGTATCCGGCATCTCTCTGCTGTTGGACAATGTGTGGGTTAACAGTATCTGGAATCTCTCTGCTGGTTGGAGGTTGTGTGGGTTAACAGTATCTGGCATCTCTCTGCTGGTTGGAGAATGTGTGGGTTAACAGTATCTGGCATCTCTCTGCTGGTGGAGAATGTGCGGGTTAACAGTATCTGGATTCTCTCTCATGGTTTGGAGAATGTGTGGGTAACAGTATCTGGCATCTCTCTGCTGGTGGAGAATGTGTGGGTTAACAGTATCCGGCATCTGTCTGCTGGTGGAGAATGTGTAGGTTAACAGTATCCGGCATCTCTCTGCTTATTGGAGAATGTGTGGGTAACAGTATCTGGCATCTCTCTGCTGGTGGAGAATGTGTGGCTTAACAGTATCTGGCATCTCGCTGCTGGTGGACAATGTGTGGGTTAACAGTATCTGGAATCTCTCTGCTGGTTGGAGGTTGTGTGGGTTAACAGTATCTGGAATCTCTCTGCTGGTTGGAGAATGTGTGGGTTAATAGTATCCGGCATCTCTCTGCTGATGGAGAATGTGTGGTTTTACAGTATCTGGCATCTCTCTGCTGGTTGGAGAATGTGTGGGTTAACAGTATCTGGCATCTCTCTGCTGGTGGAGAATGTGTGGGTTAACAGTATCTGGAATGTCTCTGCTGGTGGACAATGTGTGGGTTAACAGTATACGGCATCTGTCTGCTGGTGGAGAATGTGTGGGTTAACAGTATCCGGCATCTCTCTGCTGGTTGGAGAATGTGTGGGTTAACAGTATCTGGCATCTCTCTGCTGGTGGAGAATGTGTGGGTTAACAGTATCTGGCATCTCTCTGCTGGTTGGAGAATGTGTGGGTTAACAGTATCTGGAATCTCTCTGCCGATGGAGAATGTGCGGGTTAACAGTATCTGGAATCTCTCTCATGGTTTGGAGAATGTGTGGGTTAACAGTATCTGGCATCTCTCTGCTGGTGGAGAATGTGTGGGTTAAGAGTATCCGGCATCTCTCTGCTGGTGGAGAATGTGTGGGTTAACAGTATCCGGCATCTCTCTGCTGGTTGGAGAATGTGTGGGTTAACAGTATCTGGCATCTCTCTGCTGGTTGGAGAATGTGTGGGTTAACAGTATCTGGCATCTCTCTGCTGGTGGAGAATGTGCGGGTTAACAGTATCTGGATTCTCTCTCATGGTTTGGAGAATGTGTGGGTAACAGTATCTGGCATCTCTCTGCTGGTGGAGAATGTGTGGGTTAACAGTATCCGGCATCTGTCTGCTGGTGGAGAATGTGTAGGTTAACAGTATCCGGCATCTCTCTGCTTATTGGAGAATGTGTGGGTAACAGTATCTGGCATCTCTCTGCTGGTGGAGAATGTGTGGCTTAACAGTATCTGGCATCTCGCTGCTGGTGGACAATGTGTGGGTTAACAGTATCTGGAATCTCTCTGCTGGTTGGAGGTTGTGTGGGTTAACAGTATCTGGAATCTCTCTGCTGGTTGGAGAATGTGTGGGTTAATAGTATCCGGCATCTCTCTGCTGATGGAGAATGTGTGGTTTTACAGTATCTGGCATCTCTCTGCTGGTTGGAGAATGTGTGGGTTAACAGTATCTGGCATCTCTCTGCTGGTGGAGAATGTGTGGGTTAACAGTATCTGGAATGTCTCTGCTGGTGGACAATGTGTGGGTTAACAGTATACGGCATCTGTCTGCTGGTGGAGAATGTGTGGGTTAACAGTATCCGGCATCTCTCTGCTGGTTGGAGAATGTGTGGGTTAACAGTATCTGGCATCTCTCTGCTGGTGGAGAATGTGTGGGTTAACAGTATCTGGCATCTCTCTGCTGGTTGGAGAATGTGTGGGTTAACAGTATCTGGAATCTCTCTGCCGATGGAGAATGTGCGGGTTAACAGTATCTGGAATCTCTCTCATGGTTTGGAGAATGTGTGGGTTAACAGTATCTGGCATCTCTCTGCTGGTGGAGAATGTGTGGGTTAAGAGTATCCGGCATCTCTCTGCTGGTGGAGAATGTGTGGGTTAACAGTATCCGGCATCTCTCTGCTGGTTGGAGAATGTGTGGGTTAACAGTATCTGGCATCTCTCTGCTGGTGGACAATGTGTGGGTTAACAGTATCTGGAATCTCTCTGCTGGTTGGAGGATGTGTGGGTTAACAGTATCTGGCATCTCTCTGTTGGTTGGAGAATGTGTGGGTTAACAGTATCTGGCATCTCTCTGCTGGTGGAGAATCTGCGGGTTAACAGTATCTGGAATGTCTCTTCTTGTGGAGAATGTGTGGGTTAACAGTATACGGCATCTCTCTGCTGGTGGAGTATGTGTGGGTTAACAGTATCCGTCATCTCTCTGCTGATGGAGAATGTGTGGGTTAACAGTATCCGGCATCTGTCTGCTGGTGGAGAATGTGTGGGTTAATAGTATCCGGCATCTCTCTGCTGATGGAGAATGTGTGGGTTAACAGTATCTGGAATCTCTCTGCTGATGGAGAATGTGCGGGTTAACAGTATCTGGAATCTCTCTCATGGTTTGGAGAATGTGTGGGCAACAGTATCTGGCATCTCTCTGCTGGTGGAAAATGTGTTGTTTAACAGTATCCGGCATCTGTCTGCTGGTGGAGAATGTTTGGGTTAACAGTATCCGGCATCTCTCTGCTGGTTGGAGAATGTGTGGGTAGCAGTATCTGGCATCCCTCTGCTGGTGGAGAATGTGTGGCTTAACAGTATCTGGAATCTCTCTGCTGGTTGGAGGTTGTGTGGGTTAACAGTATCTGGCATCTCTCTGCTGGTGGAGAATGTGCGGGTTAACAGTATCTGGAATGTCTCTGCTGGTAGAGAATGTGTGGGTTAACAGTAAACGGCATCTCTCTGCTGGTGGAGAATGTGTGGGTTAACAGTATCCGGCATCTCTCTGCTGGTTGGAGAATGTGTGGGTTAACAGAATCTGGCATCTCTCTGCTGGTGGAGAATGTGTGGGTTAACAGTATCTGGCATCTCTCTGCTGGTGGAGAATGTGTGGGTTAACAGTATCTGGAATGTCTCTGCTGGTGGAGAATGTGTGGGTTAACAGTATACGGCATCTGTCTGCTGGTGGAGAATGTGTGGGTTAACAGTATCCGGCATCTCTCTGCTGGTTGGAGAATGTGTGGGTTAACAGTATCTGGCATCTCTCTGCTGGTGGAGAATGTGCGGGTTAACATTATCTGGAATGTCTCTGCTGGTAGAGAATGTGTGGGTTAACTGTATACGGCATCTCTCTGCTGGTGGAGAATGTGTGGGTTAACAGTATCCGTCATCTCTCTGCTGGTTGGAGAACGTGTGGGTTAACAGTATCTGGCATCTCTCTGCTGGTGGAGAATGTGTGGGTTAACAGTATCCGTCATCTCTCTGCTGGTTGGAGAACGTGTGGGTTAACAGTATCTGGCATCTCTCTGCTGGTGGAGAATGTGTGGGTTAACAGTATCTGGCATCTCTCTGCTGGTGGAGAATGTCTGGGTTAACAGTATCTGGAATGTCTCTGCTGGTGGAGAATGTGTGGGTTAACAGTATACGGCATCTGTCTGCTGGTGGAGAATGTGTGGGTTAACAGTATCCGGCATCTCTCTGCTGGTTGGAGAATGTGTGGGTTAACAGTATCTGGCATCTCTCTGCTGGTGGAGAATGTGTGGGTTAACAGTATCTGGCATCTCTCTGCTGGTTGGAGAATGTGTGGGTTAACAGTATCTGGAATCTCTCTGCCGATGGAGAATGTGCGGGTTAACAGTATCTGGAATCTCTCTCATGGTTTGGAGAATGTGTGGGCAACAGTATCTGGCATCTCTCTGCTGGTGGAGAATGTGTGGTTTAACAGTATCCGGCATCTGTCTGCTGGTGGAGAATGTGTGGGTTAACAGTATCTGGCATCTCTCTGCTGGTGGAGAATGTGTGGGTTAACAGTATCTGGCATCTCTCTGCTGGTGGACAATGTGTGGGTTAACAGTATCTGGAATCTCTCTGCTGGTGGAGAATGTGTGGGTTAACAGTATCCGGCATCTCTCTGCTGGTTGGAGAATGTGTGGGTAACAGTATCTGGCATCTCTCTGCTGGTGGAGAATGTGCGGCTTAACAGTATCTGGAATGTCTCTGCTGGTGGAGAATGTGTGGGTTAACAGTATACGGCATCTCTCTGCTGGTGGAGAATGTGTGGGTTAACAGTATCCGGCATCTCTCTGCTGATGGAGAATGTGTGGGTTAACAGTATCCGGCATCTCTCTGCTGGTTGAGAATGTGTGGGTTAACAGTATCCGGCATCTGTCTGCTGGTGGAGAATGTGTGGGTTAACAGTATCCGGCATCTCTCTGCTGGTTGGAGAATGTGTGGGTAACTGTATCTGGCATCGCTCTGCTGGTGGAGAATGTGTGGCTTAACAGTATCTGGCATCTCTCTGCTGGTGGACAATGTGTGGATTAACAGTATCTATAATCTCTCTGCTGGTTGGAGGTTGTGTGGGTTAACAGTATCAGGCATCTCTCTGCTGGTTGGAGAATGTGTGGGTTAATAGTATCCGGCATCTCTCTGCTGATGGAGAATGTGTGGTTTTAAAGTATCTGGTATCTCTCTGCTGGTTGGAGAATGTGTGGGTTAACAGTATCTGGCATCTCTCTGCTGGTGGAGAATGTGTGGGTTAGCAGTATCTGGAATGTCTCTGCTGGTGGAGAATGTGTGGGTTAACAGTATACGGCATCTGTCTGCTGGTGGAGAATGTGTGGGTTAACAGTATCCGGCATCTCTCTGCTGTTGGACAATGTGTGGGTTAACAGTATCTGGAATCTCTCTGTTGGTTGGAGGTTGTGTGGGTTAACAGTATCTGGCATCTCTCTGCTGGTTGGAGAATGTGTGGGTTAACAGTATCTGGCATCTCTCTGCTGGTGGTGAATGTGCGGGTTAACAGTATCTGGAATGTCTCTGCTGGTAGAAAATGTGTGGGTTAACAGTATACGGCATCTCTCTGCTGGTGGAGAATGTGTGGGTTAACATTATCCGGCATCTCTCTGCTGATGGAGAATGTGTGGGTTAATAGTATCCGGCATCTCTCTGCTGGTTCAGAATGTGTGGGTTAACAGTATCCGGCATCTGTCTGCTGGTGGAGAATGTGTGGGTTAACAGTATCCGGCATCTCTCTGCTGATGGAGAATGTGTGGGTTAACAGTATCTGGAATCTCTCTGCTGATGGAGAATGTGCGGGTTAACAGTATCTGGATTCTCTCTCATGGTTTGGAGAATGTGTGGGTAACAGTATCTGGCATCTCTCTGCTGGTGGAGAATGTGTGGGTTAACAGTATCTGGCATCTCGCTGCTGGTGGACAATGTGTGGGTTAACAGTATCTGTAATCTCTCTGCTGGTTGGAGGTTGTGTGGGTTAACAGTATCTGGAATCTCTCTGCTGGTGGAGAATGTGTGGGTTAAGAGTATCCGGCATCTCTCTGCTGGTGGAAAATGTGTGGGTTAACAGTATCCGGCATCTCTCTGCTGGTTGGAGAATGTGTGGGTAACAGTATCTGGCATCTCTCTGCTGGTGGAGAATGTGTGGGTTAACAGTATCTGGCATCTCTCTGCTGGTGGACAATGTGTGGGTTAACAGTATCTGGAATCTCTCTGCTGTTGGAGAATGTGTGGGTTAACAGTATCCGGCATCTCTCTGCTGGTTGTGAATATGTGGGTTAACAGTATCCGGCATCTGTCTGCTGGTGGAGAATGTGTGGGTTAACAGTATCTGGCATCTCTCTGCTGGTGGACAATGTGTGGATTAACAGTATCTATAATCTCTCTGCTGGTTGGAGGTTGTGTGGGTTAACAGTATCTGGCATCTCTCTGCTGGTTGGAGAATGTGTGGGTTAATAGTATCCGGCATCTCTCTGCTGATGGAGAATGTGTGGTTTTAAAGTATCTGGTATCTCTCTGCTGGTTGGAGAATGTGTGGGTTAACAGTATCTGGCATCTCTCTGCTGGTGGAGAATGTGTGGGTTAGCTGTATCTGGAATGTCTCTGCTGGTGGAGAATGTGTGGGTTAACTGTATACGGCATCTGACTGCTGGTGGAGAATGTGTGGGTTAACAGTATCTGGCATCTCTCTGCTGGTGGAGAATGTGTGGGTTAGCAGTATCTGGAATCTCTCTGCTGGTTGGAGAATGTGTGGGTTAACAGTATCCGGCATCTCTCTGCTGGTGGAGAATGTGTGGCTTAACAGTATCTGGCATCTTTCTGCTGGTGGACAATGTGTGGGTTAACAGTATCTGGAATCTCTCTCATGGTTTGGAGAATGTGTGGGTAACAGTATCTGGCATCTCGCTGCTGTTGGAGAATGTGTGGGTTAACAGTATCTGGAATCTCTCTGCTGGTTGGAGGTTGTGTGGGTTAACAGTATCTGACATCTCTCTGCTGGTGGAGAATGTGTGGGTTAACAGTATCTGGAATGTCTCTGCTGGTGGAGAATGTCTGGGTTAACAGTATACGGCATCTCTCTGCTGGTTGGAGAATGTGTGGGTAACAGTATCTGGCATCTCTCTGTTGGTGGAGAATGTGTGGCTTAACAGTATCTGGCATCTCGCTGCTGTTGGAGAATGTGTGGGTTAACAGTATCTGGAATCTCTCTGCTGGTTGGAGCTTGTGTGGGTTAACAGTATCTGACATCTCTCTGCTGGTGGAGAATGTGTGGGTTAACAGTATCTGGAATGTCTCTGCTGGTGGAGAATGTGTGGGTTAACAGTATACGGCATCTATCTGCTGGTGGAGAATGTGTGGGTTAACACTATCCGGCATCTCTCTGCTGATGGAGAATGTGTGGGTTAACAGTATCCGGCATCTGTCTGCTGGTGACGAATGTGTGTGTTAACAGTATTCGGCATCTCTCTGCTGGTGGAGAATGTGTGGGTTAAGAGTATCCGGCAACTCTCTGCTGGTGGAGAATGTGTGGGTTAACAGTATCCGGCATCTCTCTGCTGATGGAGAATGTGTGTTTTAACATTATCTGGAATTTTTCTGCTGATGGAGCATGTGCGGGTTAACAGTATCTGGAATCTCTCTGCTGGTTGGAGAATGTGTGGGTTAACAGTATCTGGCATCTCTCTGCTGCTGGAGTATGTGTAGGTTAACAGTATCCGGTATCTCTCTGGTGGTGGAGAATGTGTGTGTTAACAGTATCCGGCATTTCTCTTCTGGTGGAGAACGTGTGGGTTAATAGTATCTGGCATCTTTCTGCTGGTGGAGAATGTGTGGTTTAACAGTATCCGGCATCTCTCTGCTGGTGGAGAATGTGTGGGTTAACCGTATCCGGCATCTCTCTCTGGTGGAGAATGTGTGGGTTAACAGTATCTGGCATCTCTCTGCTGGTTGGAGAATGTGTGGGGTAACAGTATCCGGCATCTCTCTGCTGATGGAGAATGTGTGGGTTCACAGTATCTGGAATCTCTCTGCCGATGGAGAATGTGCGGGTTAACAGTATCTGGAATCTCTCTCATGGTTTGGAGAATGTGTGGGTTAACAGTATCTGGCATCTCTCTGCTGGTGGAGAATGTGTGGGTTAACAGTATCCGGCATCTCTCTGCTGGTTGAGAATGTGTGGGTTAACAGTATCGGGCATCTCTCTGCTGGTTGGAGAATGTGTGGGTAACGTTATCTGGCATGTCTCTGCTGGTGGAGAATGTGTGGCTTAATAGTATCTGGCATCTCTCTGCTGGTGGAGAATGTGTGGGTTAACAGTATCCGGCATCTCTCTGCTGATGGAGAATGTGTGGGTTAACAGTATCCGGCATCTCTCTGCTGGTTGAGAATGTGTGGGTTAACAGTATCCGGCATCTGTCTGCTGGTGGAGAATGTGTGGGTTAACAGTATCCGGCATCTCTCTGCTGATGGAGAATGTGTGGGTTAACAGTATCTGGAATCTCTCTGCTGATGGAGAATGTGCGGGTTAACAGTATCTGGAATCTCTCTCATGGTTTGGAGAATGTGTGGGTAACAGTATCTGGCATCTCTCTGCTGGTGGAGAATGTGTGGGTTAACTGTATCCGGCATCCGTCTGCTGGTGGAGAATGTCTGGGTTAACAGTATCCGGCATCTCTCTGCTGGTTGGAGAATGTGTGGGTAACAGTATCTGGCATCTCTCTGCTGGTGGAGAATGTGTGGCTTAACAGTATCTGGCATCTCGCTGCTGTTGGAGAATGTGTGGGTTAACAGTATCTGGAATCTCTCTGCTGGTTGGAGGTTGTGTGGGTTAACAGTATCTGACATCTCTCTGCTGGTGGAGAATGTGTGGGTTAACAGTATCTGGAATGTCTCTGCTGGTGGAGAATGTGTGGGTTAGCAGTATACGGCATCTGTTTGCTGGTGGAGAATGTGTGGGTTAACAGTATCCGGCATCTCTCTGCTGATGGAGAATGTGTGGGTTAACAGTATCTGGCATCTGTCTGCTGGTGACGAATGTGTGTGTTAACAGTATTCGGCATCTCTCTGCTGGTGGAGAATCTGTGGGTTAAGAGTATCCGGCAACTGTCTGCTGGTGGAGAATGTGTGGGTTAACAGTATCTGGCATCTCTCTGCTGGTTGGAGAATGTGTGGGGTAATAGTATCCGGCATCTCTCTGCTGATGGAGAATGTGTGTTTTAACATTATCTGGAATTTTTCTGCTGATGGAGCATGTGCGGGTTAACAGTATCTGGAATCTCTCTGCTGGTTGGAGAATGTGTGGGTTAACAGTATCTGGCATCTCTCTGCTGCTGGAGTATGTGTAGGTTAACAGTATCCGGTATCTCTCTGGTGGTGGAGAATGTGTGTGTAAAAGTATCCGGCATTTCTCTTCTGGTGGAGAACGTGTGGGTTAATAGTATCTGGCATCTTTCTGCTGGTGGAGAATGTGTGGGTTAACAGTGTACGGCATCTCTCTGCTGATTGGAGAATGTGTGGGTTAACAGTACCTGGCATCTCTCTGCTGGTTGCAGAATGTGTGGGTTGACTGTATCTGGAATCTCTCTGCTGGTGGAGAATGTGTGGTTTAACAGTATCCGGCATCTCTCTGCTGGTGGAGAATGTGTGGGTTAACCGTATCCGGCATCTCTCTGCTGGTGGAGAATGTGTGGGTTAACAGTATCTGGCATCTCTCTACTGGTTGGAGAATGTGTGGGGTAACAGTATCCGGCATCTCTCTGCTGATGGAGAATGTGTGGGTTCACAGTATCTGGAATCTCTCTGCCAATGGAGAATGTGCGGGTTAACAGTATCTGGAATCTCTCTCATGGTTTGGAGAATGTGTGGGTTAACAGTATCTGGCATCTCTCTGCTGGTGGAGAATGTGTGGTTTGAGAATGTGTGGGTAACATTATCTGGCATGTCTCTGCTGGTGGAGAATGTGTGGCTTAATAGTATCTGGCATCTCTCTGCTGGTGGACAATGTGTGGGTTAACAGTATCTGGAATCTCTCTGCAGTTTGGAGGTTGTGTGGGTTAACAGTATCTGGCATCTCTCTGCTGGTTGGAGAATGTGTGGGTTAACAGTATCTGGCATCTCTCTGCTGGTGGAGAATGTGCGGGTTAGCAGTATCTGGAATGTCTCTGCTGGTGGAGAATGTGTGGGTTAACAGTATCCGGCATCTCTCTGCTGATGGAGAATGTGTGGGTTAACAGTATCCGGCATCTCTCTGCTGGTTGAGAATGTGTGGGTTAACAGTATCCGGCATCTGTCTGCTGGTGGAGAATGTGTGGGTTAACAGTATCCGGCATCTCTCTGCTGATGGAGAATGTGTGGGTTAACAGTATCTGGAATTTCTCTGCTGATGGAGAATGTGCGGGTTAACAGTATCTGGAATCTCTCTCATGGTTTGGAGAATGTGTGGGTAACAGTATCTGGCATCTCTCTGCTGGTGGAGAATGTGTGGGTTAACTGTATCCGGCATCCGTCTGCTGGTGGAGAATGTCTGGGTTAACAGTATCCGGCATCTCTCTGCTGGTTGGAGAATGTGTGGGTAACAGTATCTGGAATCTCTCTGCTGGTGGAGAATGTGTGGCTTAACAGTATCTGGCATCTCGCTGCTGGTGGAGAATGTGTGGGTTAACAGTATCTGGAATGTCTCTGCTGGTTTGAGGTTGTGTGGGTTAACAGTATCTGACATCTCTCTACTGGTGGAGAATGTGTGGGTTAACAGTATCTGGAATGTCTCTGCTGGTGGAGAATGTGTGGGTTAACAGTACACGGCATCTGTCTGCTGGTGGAGAATGTGTGGGTTAACAGTATCCGGCATCTCTCTGCTGATGGAGAATGTGTGGGTTAACAGAATCCGGCATCTGTCTGCTGGTGACAAATGTGTGTGTTAACAGTATTCGGCATCTCTCTGCTGGTGGAGAATGTGTGGGTTAAGAGTATCCGGCATCTCTCTGCTGGTGGAGAATGTGTGGGTGAACATTATCTGGCATCTCTCTGCTGGTTGGAGAAGGTGTGGGTTGACTGTATCTGGAATCTCTCTGCTGGTGGAGAATGTGTGGGTTAACAGTATCTGGCATCTCTCTGCTGGTTGGAGAATGTGTGTGGTAACAGTATCCGGCATCTCTCTGCTGATGGGGAATGTGTGGGTTAACTGTATCTGGAATCTCTCTGCCGATGGAGAATGTGCGGGTTAACACTATCTGGAATCTCTCTCATGGTTTGGAGAATGTGTGGGTTAACAGTATCTGGCATCTCTCTGCTGGTGGAGAATGTGTAGGTTAACAGTATCCGGCATCTCTCTGCTTGTTGAGAATGTGTGGGTTAACAGTATCCGGCATCTCTCTGCTGGTTGGAGAATGTGTGGGTAACATTATCTGGCATGTCTCTGCTGGTGGAGAATGTGTGGCTTAATAGTATCTGGCATCTCTCTGCTGGTGGACAATGTGTGGGTTAACAGTATCTGGAATCTCTCTGCAGGTTGGAGGTTGTGTGGGTTAACAGTATCTGGCATCTCTCTGCTGGTTGGAGAATGTGTGGGTTAACAGTATTTGGCATCTCTCTGCTGGTGGAGAATGTGTGGGTTAACAGTATACGGCATCTCTCTGCTGGTGGAGAATGTGTGGGTTAACAGTATCTGGCATCTCTCTGCTGGTGGAGAATGTGTGGGTTAACAGTATCCGGCATCTGTCTGCAGGTGGAGAATGTGTGGGTTAACAGTATCCGGCATCTCTCTGCTGGTTGGAGAATGTGTGGGTAACAGTATCTGGCATCTCTCTGCTGGTGGAGAATGTGTGGCTTAGCAGTATCTGGCATCTCTCTGCTGGTGGACAATGTGTGGGTTAACAGTATCTGGAATCTCTCTGCTGGTTGGAGGTTGTGTGGGTTAACAGTACCTGGAATCTCTCTGCTGGTTGGAGAATGTGTGGGTTAATAGTATCCGGCATCTCTCTTCTGATGGAGAATGTGTGGTTTTACAGTATCTGGCATCTCTCTGCTGGTTGGAGAATGTGTGGGTTAACAGTATCTGGCATCTCTCTGCTGGTGGAGAATGTGTGGGTTAACAGTATCTGGAATCTCTCTGTTGATGGAGAATGTGCGGGTTAACAGTATCTGTAATCTCTCTGATGGTTTGGAGAATGTGTGGGTAACAGTATCTGGCATCTCTCTGCTGGTGGAGAATGTGTGGGTTAACAGTATCCAGCATCTGTCTGCTGGTGGAGAATGTGTGAGTTAACAGTATCCGGCATCTCTCTGCTGGGTGGAGAATGTGTGGGTAACATTATCTGCCATCGCTCTGCTGGTGGAGAAAGTGTGGCTTAACAGTATCTGGCATCTCGCTGCTGGTGGACAATGTGTGGGTTAACAGTATCTGGAATCTCTCTGCTGGTTGGAGGTTGTGTGGGTTAACAGTATCTGGAATCTCTCTGCTGGTTGGAGAATGTGTGGGTTAATAGTATCCGGCATCTCTCTGCTGATGGAGAATGTGTGGTTTTACAGTATCTGGCATCTCTCTGCTGGTTGGAGAATGTGTGGGTTAACAGTATCAGGCATCTCTCTGCTGGTGGAGAATGTGTGAGTTAACAGTATCTGTAATGTCTCTGCTGGTGGAGAATGTGTGGGTTAACAGTATACGGCATCTGTCTGCTGGTGGAGAATGTGTGGGTTAACATTATCCGGCATCTCCCTGCTGATGGAGAATGTGTGGGTTAACAGTATCCGGCATCTGTCCGCTGGTGGCGAATGTGTGTGTTAACAGTATTCGGCATCTCTCTGCTGGTGGAGAATGTGTGGGTTAACAGTATCTGGAATGTCTCTGCTGGTTTGAGGTTGTGTGGGTTAACAGTATCTGACATCTCTCTGCTGGTGGAGAATGTGTGGGTTAACAGTATCTGGAATGTCTCTGCTGGTGGAGAATGTGTGGGTTAACAGTACACGGCATCTGTCTGCTGGTGGAGAATGTGTGGGTTAACAGTATCCGGCATCTCTCTGCTGATGGAGAATGTGTGGGTTAACAGAATCCGGCATCTGTCTGCTGGTGACAAATGTGTGTGTTAACAGTATTCGGCATCTCTCTGCTGGTGGAGAATGTGTGGGTTAAGAGTATCCGGCATCTCTCTGCTGGTGGAGAATGTGTGGGTTAACATTATCTGGCATCTCTCTGCTGGTTGGAGAAGGTGTGGGTTGACTGTATCTGGAATCTCTCTGCTGGTGGAGAATGTGTGGGTTAACAGTATCTGGCATCTCTCTGCTGGTTGGAGAATGTGTGTGGTAACAGTATCCGGCATCTCTCTGCTGATGGGGAATGTGTGGGTTAACTGTATCTGGAATCTCTCTGCCGATGGAGAATGTGCGGGTTAACACTATCTGGAATCTCTCTCATGGTTTGGAGAATGTGTGGGTTAACAGTATCTGGCATCTCTCTGCTGGTGGAGAATGTGTAGGTTAACAGTATCCGGCATCTCTCTGCTTGTTGAGAATGTGTGGGTTAACAGTATCCGGCATCTCTCTGCTGGTTGGAGAATGTGTGGGTAACATTATCTGGCATGTCTCTGCTGGTGGAGAATGTGTGGCTTAATAGTATCTGGCATCTCTCTGCTGGTGGACAATGTGTGGGTTAACAGTATCTGGAATCTCTCTGCAGGTTGGAGGTTGTGTGGGTTAACAGTATCTGGCATCTCTCTGCTGGTTGGAGAATGTGTGGGTTAACAGTATTTGGCATCTCTCTGCTGGTGGAGAATGTGTGGGTTAACAGTATCTGGAATGTCTCTGCTGGTGGAGAATGTGTGGGTTAACAGTATACGGCATCTCTCTGCTGGTGGAGAATGTGTGGGTTAACAGTATCTGGCATCTCTCTGCTGGTGGAGAATGTGTGGGTTAACAGTATCCGGCATCTGTCTGCTGGTGGAGAATGTGTGGGTTAACATTATCCGGCATCTCCCTGCTGATGGAGAATGTGTGGGTTAACAGTATCCGGCATCTGTCCGCTGGTGGCGAATGTGTGTGTTAACAGTATTCGGCATCTCTCTGCTGGTGGAGAATGTGTGGGTTAACAGTATCTGGAATGTCTCTGCTGGTTTGAGGTTGTGTGGGTTAACAGTATCTGACATCTCTCTGCTGGTGGAGAATGTGTGGGTTAACAGTATCTGGAATGTCTCTGCTGGTGGAGAATGTGTGGGTTAACAGTACACGGCATCTGTCTGCTGGTGGAGAATGTGTGGGTTAACAGTATCCGGCATCTCTCTGCTGATGGAGAATGTGTGGGTTAACAGAATCCGGCATCTGTCTGCTGGTGACAAATGTGTGTGTTAACAGTATTCGGCATCTCTCTGCTGGTGGAGAATGTGTGGGTTAAGAGTATCCGGCATCTCTCTGCTGGTGGAGAATGTGTGGGTTAACATTATCTGGCATCTCTCTGCTGGTTGGAGAAGGTGTGGGTTGACTGTATCTGGAATCTCTCTGCTGGTGGAGAATGTGTGGGTTAACAGTATCTGGCATCTCTCTGCTGGTTGGAGAATGTGTGTGGTAACAGTATCCGGCATCTCTCTGCTGATGGGGAATGTGTGGGTTAACTGTATCTGGAATCTCTCTGCCGATGGAGAATGTGCGGGTTAACACTATCTGGAATCTCTCTCATGGTTTGGAGAATGTGTGGGTTAACAGTATCTGGCATCTCTCTGCTGGTGGAGAATGTGTAGGTTAACAGTATCCGGCATCTCTCTGCTTGTTGAGAATGTGTGGGTTAACAGTATCCGGCATCTCTCTGCTGGTTGGAGAATGTGTGGGTAACATTATCTGGCATGTCTCTGCTGGTGGAGAATGTGTGGCTTAATAGTATCTGGCATCTCTCTGCTGGTGGACAATGTGTGGGTTAACAGTATCTGGAATCTCTCTGCAGGTTGGAGGTTGTGTGGGTTAACAGTATCTGGCATCTCTCTGCTGGTTGGAGAATGTGTGGGTTAACAGTATTTGGCATCTCTCTGCTGGTGGAGAATGTGTGGGTTAACAGTATCTGGAATGTCTCTGCTGGTGGAGAATGTGTGGGTTAACAGTATACGGCATCTCTCTGCTGGTGGAGAATGTGTGGGTTAACAGTATCTGGCATCTCTCTGCTGGTGGAGAATGTGTGGGTTAACAGTATCCGGCATCTGTCTGCTGGTGGAGAATGTGTGGGTTAACAGTATCCGGCATCTCTCTGCTGGTTGGAGAATGTGTGGGTAACAGTATCTGGCATCTCTCTGCTGGTGGAGAATGTGTGGCTTAGCAGTATCTGGCATCTCTCTGCTGGTGGACAATGTGTGGGTTAACAGTATCTGGAATCTCTCTGCTGGTTGGAGGTTGTGTGGGTTAACAGTACCTGGAATCTCTCTGCTGGTTGGAGAATGTGTGGGTTAATAGTATCCGGCATCTCTCTTCTGATGGAGAATGTGTGGTTTTACAGTATCTGGCATCTCTCTGCTGGTTGGAGAATGTGTGGGTTAACAGTATCTGGCATCTCTCTGCTGGTGGAGAATGTGTGGGTTAACAGTATCTGGAATCTCTCTGTTGATGGAGAATGTGCGGGTTAACAGTATCTGGAATCTCTCTGATGGTTTGGAGAATGTGTGGGTAACAGTATCTGGCATCTCTCTGCTGGTGGAGAATGTGTGGGTTAACAGTATCCAGCATCTGTCTGCTGGTGGAGAATGTGTGAGTTAACAGTATCCGGCATCTCTCTGCTGGGTGGAGAATGTGTGGGTAACATTATCTGGCATCGCTCTGCTGGTGGAGAAAGTGCGGCTTAACAGTATCTGGCATCTCGCTGCTGGTGGACAATGTGTGGGTTAACAGTATCTGGAATCTCTCTGCTGGTTGGTGGTTGTGTGGGTTAACAGTATCTGGAATCTCTCTGCTGGTTGGAGAATGTGTGGGTTAATAGTATCCGGCATCTCTCTGCTGATGGAGAATGTGTGGTTTTACAGCATCTGGCATCTCTCTGCTGGTTGGAGAATGTGTGGGTTAACAGTATCAGGCATCTCTCTGCTGGTGGAGAATGTGTGAGTTAACAGTATCTGTAATGTCTCTGCTGGTGGAGAATGTGTGGGTTAACAGTATACGGCATCTGTCTGCTGGTGGAGAATGTGTGGGTTAACATTATCCGGCATCTCCCTGCTGATGGAGAATGTGTGGGTTAACAGTATCCGGCATCTGTCCGCTGGTGGCGAATGTGTGTGTTAACAGTATTCGGCATCTCTCTGCTGGTGGAGAATGTGTGGGTTAAGAGTATCCGGCATCTCTCTGCTGGTGGAGAATGTGTGGGTTAACAGTATCTGCATTCTCTCTGCTGGTTGGAGAATGTGTGGGGTAACAGTATCCGGCATCTCTCTGCTGATGGAGAATGTGTGTGTTAACTGTATCTGGAATCTCTCTGCTGATGGAGCATGTGTGGGTTAACAGTATCTGGAATCTCTCTGCTGGTTGGAGAATGTGTGGGTTAACAGTATCCGGTATCTCTCTGCTGGTGGAGAATGTGTGTGTTAACAGTATCCGGCATTTCTCTGCTGGTGGAGAATGTGTGGGTTAATAGTATCTGGCATCTTTCTGCTGGTGGAGAATGTGTGGGTTAACAGTGTACGGCATCTCTCTGCTGATTGGAGAATGTGTGGGTTAACAGTACCTGGCATCTCTCTGCTGGTTGGAGAGTTTATTTGGTTGACTGTATCTGGAACCTGTCTGCTGGTGGAGAATGTGTTGGTTAACAGTATCCGGCATCTCTCTGCTGGTGGAGAATGTGTGGGTTAACAGTATCCGGCATCTCTCTGCTGGTGGAGAATGTGTGGGTTAACAGTATCTGGCATCTCTCTGCTGGTTGGAGAATGTGTGGGGTAACAGTATCCGGCATCTCTCTGCTGATGGAGAATGTGTGGGTTAACAGTATCTGGATTCTCTCTGCCGATGGAGAATGTGCGGGTTAATAGTATCTGGAATCTGTTTCATGGTTTGGAGAATGTGTGGGTTAACAATATCTGGCATCTCTCTGCTGGTGGAGAATGTGTGGGTTAACAGTATCCGGCATCTCTCTGCTGGTTGGAGAAGGTGTGGGTAACAGTATCTGGCATGTCTCTGCTGGTGGAGAATGTGTGGTTTAATAGTATCCGGCATTTCCCTTCTGATGGAGAAAGTGTGGTTTTACAGAATCTGGCATCTCTCTGCTGGTTGGAGAATGTGTGGGTTAACAGTATCTGGCATCTCTCTGCTGTTGGAGAATGTGTGGGTTAACAGTATCTGGAATGTCTCTGCTGGTGGAGAATGCGTGGGTTAACAGTATACGGCATCTGTCTGCTCGTTGAGAATGTGTGGGTTAACAGTATCCGGCATCTCTCTGCTGTTGGAGAATGTGTGGGTTAAGAGTATCCGGCATCTGTCCGCTGGTGGCGAATGTGTGTGTTAACAGTATTCGGCATCGCTCTGCTGGTGGAGAATGTGTGGGTTAAGAGTATCCGGCATCTCTCTGCTGGTGGAGAATGTGTGGGTTAACAGTATCTGGCATCTCTCTGCTGGTTGGAGAATGTGTGGGGTAACTGTATCCGGCATCTCTCTGCTGATGGATAATGTGTGGGTTAACAGTATCCGGCATCAGTCTGCTGGTGGAGAATGTGTGGGTTAACAGTATCCGGCATCTCTCTGCTGGTTTGAGAATGTGTGGGTTAACAGTATCCGGCACCACTCTGTTGGTTGGAGAATGTGTGGGTTAACAGTATCTGGCATCTCTCTGCTGGTTGGAGAATGTGTGGGGTAACACTATCCGGCATCTCTCTGCTGATGGAGAATGTGTGGGTTAACAGTATCCGGCATCAGTCTGCTGGTGGAGAATGTGTGGGTTAACAGTAGCCGACATCTCTCTGCTGGTTGGAGAATGTGTGGGTTAACAGTATCCGGCACCACTCTGCTGGTTCGAGAATGTGTGGGTTAACAGTATCTGGCACATCTCTACTGGTGGAGTATGTGTGGGTTAACAGTATCCGGCTTCTGTCCGCTGGTGGCGAATGTGTGTGTTAACAGTATTCGGCATCTCTCTGCTGGTGGAGAATGTGTGGGTTAAGAGTATCCGGCATCTCTGGGCTGGTGGAGAATGTGTGGGTTAACAGTATCTGGCATCTCTCTGCTGGTTGGAGAATGTGTCGGGTAACAGTATCCGGCATCTCTCTGCTGATGGAGAATGTGTGTGTTAACAGTATCTGGAATCCCTCTGCTGATGGAGTATGTGCGGGTTAACAGTATCTGGAATCTCTCTGCTGGTTGGAGAATGTGTGGGTTAACAGCATCTGGCAGCTCTCTGCTGCTGGAGTATGTGTGGGTTAACAGTATCCGGTATCTCTCTGCTGGTGGAGAATGTGTGTGTTAACCGTATCCGGCATCTCTCTGCTGCTGGAGAATGTGTGGGTTAATAGTATCTGGAAACATTCTGCTGGTGGAGAATGTTGGGTTAACAGTATACGGCATCTCTCTGCTGGTTGGAGAATGTGTGGGTTAACGGTATCCGGCATCTCTCTGCTGGTGGAGAATGTGTGGGTTCACAGTATCCGGCATTTCTCTGCTGGTGGAGAATGTGTGGGTTTACAGTATCTTGCATCTCTCTGCTGGTGGAGAATGTGTGGGTTAACATTATTCGGCATCTCTCTGCTGATGGAGAATGTGTGAGTTAACATTATCCGGCATCTCTTTGCTGGTTGGAGAATGTGTGGGTTTACAGTATCCGGCATCTCTCTGGTGGTGGAGAATGTGTGGGTTAACAGTATCCGCATCTCTCTTCTGGTGGAGAATGTGTGGGTTATCAGTATCTGGCATCTTTCTGCTGGTGGAGAATGGTGTGGGTTACCAGTATACGGCCTCTCCCTGCTGGTTGGAGAATGTGTGGGTTAAACAGTATCTGGCATCTGTCTGCTGGTGGAGAATGTGTGGGTTCACAGTATCAGTATCTCTCTACTGATGGAGAATGCGTGAGTTAACAGTATCCGGCATCTCTCAGCTGGTTGGAGAATGTGTGGGTTAACAGTATCTGGCATCTCTCTGCTGGTGGAGAATGTGTGTGTTATCAGTGTCCGGCATCTCTCTCTGTTGGTAGAGTGTGTGTGGTAACAGTATCCGGCATCTCTTTGCTGGTGGAGAATGCGTGGGTTAACAGTACCTGGCAACTCTCTTCTGGTTGGAGAATGTGTGGGTTAACAGTATCTGGAATCTCTCTGCTGGTGGAGAATGTGTTGGTTAACAGTATCCGGCATCTCTCTGCTGGTGGAGAATGTGTGGGTTAAGAGTATCTGGAATCTCTCTGCTGATGGAGAATGTGCGGGTTAACAGTATCTGGAATCTCTCTCATGGTTTGGAGAATGTGTGGGTAACAGTATCTGGCATCTCTCTGCTGGTGGAGAATGTGTGGCTTAACGGTATCTGGCATCTCTCTGCTGGTGGACAATGCGTGGGGTTAACAGTATCTGGAATCTCTCTGCTGGTTGGAGGTTGTGTGGGTTAACAGTATCTGGAATCTTTCTGCTGGTTGGAGAATGTGTGGGTTAATAGTATCCGGCATCTCTCTGCTGATGTAGAATGTGTGGTTTTACAGTATCTGGCATCACTCTGCTGGTTGGAGAATGTGTGGGTTAACAGTATCTGACATCTCTCTGCTGGTGGAGAATGTGTGGGTTAACAGTATCTGGAATGTCTCTGCTGGTGGAGAATGTGTGGGTTAACAGTATACGGCATCTATCTGCTGGTGGAGAATGTGTGGGTTAACAGTATCCGGCATCTCTCTGGTGGTGGAGAATGTGTGGCTTAACTGTATCTGGCATCTCTCTGCTGGTGGACAAAGTGTGGGTTAACAGTATCTGGAATTTCTCTGCTGGTTGGAGGTTGTGTGGGTTAACAGTATCTGGCATCTCTCTGCTGGTTGGAGAATGTGTGGTTTAACAGTATCTGGCATCTCTCTGCTGGTGGAGAATGTGCGGGTTAACAGTATCTGGAATGTCTCTGCTGGTGGAGAATGTGTGGGTTAACAGTATACGGCATATCTCTGATGGTGGAGAATGTGTGGGGTTAACAGTATCCGGCATCTCTCTGCTGATGGAGAATGTGTGGGTTAACAGTATCCCGCATCTATCTGCTGGTCGAGAATGTGTGGTTTAACAGTATCCGGCATCTGTCTGCTGGTGGAGAATGTGTGGGTTAACAGTATCCGGCATTTCTCTGCTGATGGAGAATGTGTGGGTTAATGGTATCTGGAATCTCTCTGCTGATGGAGAATGTGCGGGTTAACCGTATCTGGAATCTCTCTCATGGTTTGGAGAATGTGTGGGTAACAGTATCTGGCATCTCTCTGCTGGTGGAGAATGTGTGGGTTAACAGTATCCGGCATCTGTCTGCTGGTAGAGAATGTGTGGGTTAACAGTATCCGTCATCTCTCTGCTGGTTGGAGAATGTGTGGGTAACAGTATCTGGCATCTCTCTGCTGGTGGAGAGTGTGTCTTAACTGTATCTTGCATCTCTCTGCTGGTGCACAATGTGTGGGTTAACAGTATCTGGAATCTCTCTGCTGGTTGGAGGTTGTGTGGGTTAACAGTATCTGGAATCTCTCTGCTGGTTGGAGAATGTGTGGGTTAATAGTATCCGGCATCTCTCTGCTGATGGAGAATGTGTGGTTTTATAGTATCTGGCATCTCTCTGCTGGTTGGAGAATGTGTGGGGTAACAGTATCCGGCATCTCTCTGCTGATGGAGAATGTGTGGGTTAACAGTATCTGGAATCTCTCTGCCGATGGAGAATGTGCGGGTTAACAGTATCTGGAATCTCTTTCATGGTTTGGAGAATGTGTGGGTTAACAATATCTGGCATCTCTCTGCTGGTGGAGAATGTGTGGGTTAACAGTATCCGGCATCTCTCTGCTGGTTGGAGAAGGTGTGGGTAACAGTATCTGGCATGTCTCTGCTGGTGGAGAATGTGTGGTTTAATAGTATCCGGCATTTCTCTTCTGATGGAGAATGTGTGGTTTTACAGTATCTGGCATCTCTCTGCTGGTTGGAGAATGTGTGGGTTAACAATATCTGGCATCTCTCTGCTGGTGGAGAATGTGTGGGTTAACAGTATCTGGAATGTCTCTGCTGGTGGAGAATGTGTGGGTTAACAGTATACGGCATCTGTCTGCTGGTGGAGAATGTGTGGGTTAACAGTATCCGGCATCTCTCTGCTGATGGAGAATGTGTGGGTTAAGAGTATCCGGCATCTCTCTGCTGGTGGAGAATGTGTGGGTTAACAGTATCTGGCATCTCTCTGCTGGTTGGAGAATGTGTGGGGTAACAGTATCTGGCATCTCTCTGCTGGTGGAGAATGTATGGGTTAACAGTATCTGGAATGTCTCTGCTGGTGGAGAATGTGTGGGTTAACAGTATACGGCATCTGTCTGCTGGTGGAGAATGTGTGGGTTAACAGTATCTGGCATCTCTCTGCTGGTTGGAGAATGTGTGGGTTAACAGTAGCCGGCATCTCTCTGCTGGTTGGAGAATGTGTGGGTTAACAGTATCCGGCACCACTCTGCTGTTCGAGAATGTGTGGGTTAACAGTATCTGGGACCCCTCTACTGGTGGAGTATGTGTGGGTTAACAGTATCCGGCATCTGTCCGCTGGTGGCGAATGTGTGGTGTTAACAGTATTCGGCATCTCTCTGCTGGTGGAGAATGTGTGGGTTAAGAGTATCCGGCATCTCTCTGCTGGTGGAGAATGTGTGGGTTAACAGTATCTGGCATCTCTCTGCTGGTTGGAGAGAATGTGTCGTGGTAACAGTATCCCGGCATCACTCTGCTGATGGAGAATGTGTTGTTAACAGTATCTGGAATCCCCTCTGCTGTTGGAGTATGTGCGGGTTAACAGTATCTGGAATCTCTCTGCTGGTTGGAGAATGTGTGGGTTAACAGCATCTGGCAGCTCTCTGCTGCTGGAGTATGTGTGGGTTAACAGTATCCGGTATCTCTCTGCTGTGGAGAATCTGTGTGTTAACACTATCCGGCATCTCTCTGCTGCTGGAGAATGTGTGGGTTAATAGTATCTCGCAGCATTCTGCTGGTGGAGAATGTGTGGGTTTACAGGATACGGCATCTCTCTGCTGGTTGGAGAATGTGTGGGTTAACAGTATCCGGCATCTCTCTGCTGGTGGAGAATGTGTGGGTTCACAGTATCCGGCATCTCTCTGCTGGTGGAGAATGTGTGTGTTAACAGTATCCATCATCTCTCTGCTGATGGAGAATGTGTGGGTTAGCAGTATCTGTCATCTCTCTGATGGTTTGAGAATGTGTGGGTTGACATTATCCGGCATCTCTTTGCTGGTTGGAGAATGTGTGGGTTTACAGTATCTTGCATCTCTCTGCTGGTGGAGAATGTGTGGGTTAACAGTATCCGGCATCTCTCTGCTGATGGAGAATGTGTGAGTTAACATTATCCGGCATCTCTTTGCTGGTTGGAGAATGTGTGGGTTTACAGTATCCGGCATCTCTCTGCTGGTGGAGAATGTGTGGGTTAACAGCATCCGGCATCTCTCTTCTGTGGAGAATGTGTGGGTTATCAGTATCTGGCATCTTTCTGCTGGTGGAGAATGTGTGGGTTACCAGTATACGGCCTCTCCCTGCTGGTTGGAGAATTTGTGGGTTAACAGTATCCGGCATCTGTCTGCTGGTGGAGAATGTGTGGGTTAACAGTATCCGGCATCTCTCTGTTGGTGGAGAATGTGTGGCTTCACAGTATCAGCATCTCTCTACTGATGGAGAATGCGTGAGTTAACAGTATCCGGCATCTCTCTGCTGGTTGGAGAATGTGTGGGTTAACAGTATCTGGCATCTCTCTGCTGGTGGAGAATGTGTGGGTTAACAGTATCCGGCATCTGTCCCCTAGTGGCGAATGTGTGTGTTAACAGTATCCTGCATCTCTCTGCTGGTGGAGAATGTGTGTGTTATCAGTGTCCGGCATCTCTCTGCTGGTTGGAGAGTGTGTGGTTAACAGTATCCGGCATCTCTTTGCTGGTGGAGAATGCGTGGGTTAACAGTACCTGGCATCTCTCTTCTGGTTGGAGAATGTGTGGGTTAACAGTATCTGGAATCTCTCTGCTGGTGGAGAATGTGTTGGTTAACTGTATCCGGCATCTCTCTGCTGGTGGAGAATGTGTGGGTTAAGAGTATCCGGCATCTCTCTGCTGGTGGAGAATGTGTGGGTTGACAGTATCTGGCATCTCTCTGCTGGTTGGAGAATGTGCGGGTTAACAGTATCCGGCATCTCTCTGCTGATGGAGAATGTACGGGTTAACAGTATCTGGAATCTCTCTCATGGTTTGGAGAATGTGTGGGTAACAGTATCTGGCATCTCTCTGCTGGTGGAGAATGTGTGGGTTAACAGTATCTGGCATCTGTCTGCTGGTTGCAGAATGTGTGGGTTAACAGTATCTGGCATCTCTCTGCTGGTGGAGAATGTGTGGGTTAACAGTATCTGGAATCTCTCTGCTGATGGAGAATGTGCGGGTTAACCGTATCTGGAACCTCTCTCATGGGTTTGGAGAATGTGTGGGTAACAGTATCTGGCATCTCTCTGCTGGTGGAGAATGTGTGGGTTAACAGTATCCGCATCTGTCTGCTGGTAGAGAATGTGTGGGTTAACAGTATCCGTCATCTCTCTGCTGGTTGGAGAATGTGTGGGTAGCAGTATCTGGCATCTCTCTGCTGGTGGAGAGTGTGTGGCTTAACAGTATCTTGCATCTCTCTGCTGGTGGGACAATGTGTGGGTTAACAGTATCTGGAATCTCTCTGCTGGATTGGAGGTTGTGTGGGTTAACAGTATCTGGAATCTCTCTGCTGGTTGGAGAATGTGTGGGTTAATAGTATCCGGCATCTCTCTGCTGATGGAGAATGTGTGGTTTTATAGTATCTGGCATCTCTCTGCTGGTTGGAGAATGTGTGGGTTAACAGTATCTGGCATCTCTCTGCTGGTGGAGAATGTGTGGGTTAACAGTATCTGGAATGTCTCTGGTGGTGGAGAATGTGTGGGTTAACAGTATACGGCATCTGTCTGCTGGAGGAGAATGTGTGGGTTAACAGTATCCGGCATCTCTCTGCTGATGGAGAATCTGTGGGTAAACAGTATCCGGCATCTGTCCGCTGGTGGCGAATGTGTGTGTTAACAGTATTCGGCATCTCTCTGCTGGTGGAGAATGTGTGGGTTAAGAGTATCCCGGCATCTCTCTGCTGGTGGAGAATGTGTGGGTTAACAGTATCTGGCATCTCTCTGCTGGTTGGAGAATGTGTCGGGTAACAGTATCCGGCATCTCTCTGCTGATGGAGAATGTGTGTGTTAACAGTATCTGGAATCCCTCTGCTGATGTTGTATGTGTGGGTTAACAGTATCTGGAATCTCTCTGCTGGTTGGAGAATGTGTGGGTTACCAGTATCTGGCATCTCTCTGCTGCTGGAGTATGTGTGGGTTAACAGTATACGGCATCTTTCTGCTGGTTGGAGAATGTGTGGGTTAACAGTATCCGGCATCTCTCTGCTGGTGGAGAATGTGTGGGTTCACAGTATCCGGCATCTCTCTGCTGGTGGAGAATGTGTGTGTTAACAGTATCCAGCATCTCTCTGCTGATGGAGAATGTGTGGGGTTAGCAGTATCTGTCATCTCTCTGATGGTTGGAGAATGTGTGGGTTAACAGTATCCGGCATCTCTCTGCTGATGGAGAATTTGTGGGTTAACAGTATCTGGAATCTCTCTGCTGGTTGGAGGTTGTGTGGGTTAACAGTATCTGGCATCTCTCTGCTGGATGGAGAATGTGTGGGTTAACAGTATCTGGCATCTCTCTGCTGGTGGAGAATGTGCTGGTTAACAGTATCTGGAATGTCTCTGCTGGTGGAGAATGTGTTTATTAACAGTATACGGCATCTCTCTGCTGGTGGAGAATGTGTGCGTTAACAGTATCCGGCATCTTTCTGCTGATGGAGAATGTGTGGGTTAACAGTATCCGGCATCTCTCTGCTGGTTGAGAATGTGAGGGTTAACAGTATCCGGCATCCGTCTGCTGGTGGAGAATGTGTGGGTTAACAGTATCCGGCATTTCTCTGCTGATGGAGAATGTGTGGGTTAACAGTATCTGGAATCTCTCTGCTGGTGGAGAATGTGCGGGTTAACAGTGTCTGGAATCTCTCTGCTGGTTGGAGGTTGTGTGGGTTAACAGTATCTGGAATCTTTCTGCTGGTTGGAGAATGTGTGGGTTAATAGTATCCGGCATCTCTCTGCTGATGGAGAATGTGTGGTTTTACGGTATCTGGCATCACTCTGCTGGTTGGAGAATGTGTGGGTTAACAGTATCTGGCATCTCTCTGCTGGTGGAGAATGTGTGGGTTAACAGTATCTGGAATGTCTCTGCTGGTGGAGAATGTGTGGGTTAACAGTATACGGCATCTGTCTGCTGGTGGAGAATGTGTGGGTTAACAGTATCCGGCATCTCTCTGGTGGTGGAGAATGTGTGGCTTAACAGTATCTGGCATCTCTGTGCTGGTGGACAAAGTGTGGGTTAACAGTATCTGGAATCTCTCTGCTGGTTGGAGAATGTGTGGGTTAACAGTATCCGGCATCTGTCTGCTGGTAGAGAAAGTGTGGGTTAACAGTATCCGTCATCTCTCTGCTGGTTGGAGAATGTGTGGGTAACTGTATCTGGCATCTCTCTGCTGGTGGAGAGTGTGTGGCTTAACAGTATCTTGCATCTCTCTGCTGGTGGACAATGTGTGGGTTAACAGTATCTGGAATCTCTCTGCTGCTTGGAGGTTGTGTGGGTTAACAGTATCTGGAATCTCTCTGCTGGTTGGAGAATGTGTGGGTTAATAGTATCCGGCATCTCTGTGCTGATGGAGAATGTGTGGTTTTATAGTATCTGGCATCTCTCTGCTGGTTGGAGAATGTGTGGGATAACAGTATCTGGCATCTCTCTGCTGGTGGAGAATGTGTGGGTTAACAGTATCCGGCATCTCTCTGCTGGTGGAGAATGTGTGTGTTATCAGTGTCCGGCATCTATCTGCTGGTTGGAGAGTGTGTGGTTAACAGTATCCGGCATCTCTTTGCTGGTGGAGAATGCGTGGGTTAACAGTACCTGGCATCTCTCTTCAGGTTGGAGAATGTGTGGGTTAACAGTATCTGGAATCTCTCTGCTGGTGGAGAATGTGTTGGTTAACGGTATCCGGCATCTCTCTGCTGGTGGAGAATGTGTGGGTTAAGAGTATCTGGCATCTCTCTGCTGGTGTGGAATGTGTGGGTTGACAGTATCTGGCATCTCTCTGCTGGTTGGAGAATGTGTGGGGTAACAGTATCCGGCATCTCTCTGCTGATGGAGAATGTGTGGTTTAACAGTATCCGGCATCTCTCTGCTGATGGAGAATGTGTGGGTTAACAGTATCTGGAATCTCTCTGCTGATGGAGAATGTGCGGGTTAACAGTATCTGGAATCTCTCTCATGGTTTGGAGAATGTGTGGGTAACAGTATCTGGCATCTCTCTGCTGGTGGAGAATGTGTGGGTTAACAGTATCCGGCATCTCTCTGCTGGTTGGAGAATGTGTGGGTAACAGTATCTGGCATCTCTCTGCTGGTGGAGAATGTGTGGCTTAACGGTATCTGGCATCTCTCTGCTGGTGGACAATGTGTGGGTTAACAGTATCTGGAATCTCTCTGCTGGTTGGAGGTTGTGTGGGTTAACAGTATCTGGAATCATTTTGCTGGTTGGAGAATGTGTGGGTTAATAGTATCCGGCATCTCTCTGCTGATGGAGAATGTGTGGTTTTACAGTATCTGGCATCACTCTGCTGGTTGGAGAATGTGTGGGTTAACAGTATCTGGCATCTCTCTGCTGGTGGAGAATGTGTGGGTTAACAGTATCTGGAATGTCTCTGCTGGTGGAGAATGTGTGGGTTAACAGTATACGGCATCTGTCTGCTGGTGGAGAATGTGTGGGTTAACAGTATCCGGCATCTCTCTGGTGGTGGAGAATGTGTGGCTTAACTGTATCTGGCATCTCTCTGCTGGTGGACAAAGTGTGGGTTAACAGTATCTGGAATCTCTCTGCTGGTTGGAGGTTGTGTGGGTTAACAGTATCTGGCATCTCTCCGCTGGTTAGAGAATGTGTGGGTTAACAGTATCTGGCATCTCTCTGCTGGTGGAGAATGTGCGGGTTAACAGTATCTGGAATGTCTCTGCTGGTGGAGAATGTGTGTGTTAACATTATACGGCATCTCTCTGCTGGTGGAGAATGTGTGGGTTAACAGTATCCGGCATCTCTCTGCTGATGGAGAATGTGTGGGTTAACTGTATCCGGCATCTCTCTGCTGGTTGAGAATGTGTGGGTTAACAGTATCCGGCATCTGTCTGCTGGTGGGAGAATGTGTCGGGTAACAGTATCCGGCATCTCTCTGCTGATGGAGAATGTGTGTGTTAACAGTATCTGGAATCCCTCTGCTGATGGAGTATGTGGGGGTTAACAGTATCTGGAATCTCTCTGCTGGTTGGAGAATGTGTGGGTTAACAGTATCTGGCATCTCTCTGCTGCTGGAGTATGTGTGGGTTAACAGTATCCGGTATCTCTCTGCTGGTGGAGAATGTGTGTGTTAACAGTATCCGGCATCTCTCTGCTGCTGGAGAATGTGTGGGTTAATAGTATCTGGCAACATTCTGCTGGTGGAGAATGTGTGGGTTAACAGTATACGGCATCTCTCTGCTGGTTGGAGAATGTGTGGGTTAAGAGTATCCGGCATCTCTCTGCTGGTGGAGAATGTGTGGGTTCACAGTATCCAGCATCTCTCTGCTGATGGAGAATGTGTGGGTAGCAGTATCTGTCATCTCTCTGATGGTTGGAGAATGTGTGGGTTAACATTATCCGGCATCTCTTTGCTGGTTGGAGAATGTGTGGGTTTACAGTATCTTGCATCTCTCTGCTGGTGGAGAATGTGTGGGTTAACAGTATCCGGCATCTCTCTGCTGATGGTGAATGTGTGAGTTAACATTATCCGGCATCTCTTTGCTGGTTGGAGAATGTGAGGGTTTACAGTATCCGGCATCTCTCTGCTGGTGGAGAATGTGTGGGTTAACAGTATCCGGCATCTCTCTGCTGGTGGAGAATGTGTGGGTTATCAGTATCTGGCAGCTTTCTGCTGGTGGAGAATGTGTGGGTTACCAGTATACGGCCTCTCCCTGCTGGTTGGAGAATTTGTGGGTTAACAGTATCCGGCATCTGTCTGCTGGTGGAGAATGTGTGGGTTAACAGTATCCGGCATCTCTCTGCTGGTTGGAGAATGTGTGGGTTAACAGTATCCGGCACCACTCTGCTGGTTGGAGAATGTGTGGGTTAACAGTATCTGGCACCTCTCTGCTGGTGGAGAATGTGTGGGTTAACAGTATCCGGCATCTCTCTGTTGGTGGAGAATGTTTGGGTTCACAGTATCAGGCATCTCTCTACTGATGGAGAATGCGTGAGTTAACAGTATCCGGCATCTGTCCGCTGGTGGCGAATGTGTGTGTTAACAGTATGCGGCATCTCTCTGCTGGTGGAGAATGTGTGTGTTATCAGTGTCCGGCATCTCTCTGCTGGTTGGAGAGTGTGTGGTTAACAGTATCCGGCATCTCTTTGCTGGTGGAGAATGCGTGGGTTAACAGTACCTGGCATCTCTCTGCTGGTTGGAGAATGTGTTGGTTAAGAGTATCCGGCATCTCTCTGCTGGTGGAGAATGTGTGGGTTAAGAGTATCCGGCATCTCTCTGCTGGTGGAGAATGTGTGGGTTAACAGTATCTGGAATCTCTCTCATGGTTTGGAGAATGTGTGGGTAACAGTATCTGGCATCTCTCTGCTGGTGGAGAATGTGTGGCTTAACGGTATCTGGCATCTCTCTGCTGGTGGACAATGTGTGGGTTAACAGTATCTGGAATCTCTCTGCTGGTTGGAGGTTGTGTGGGTTAACAGTATCTGGAATCTTTCTGCTGGTTGGAGAATGTGTGGGTTAGTAGTATCCGGCATCTCTGTGCTGATGGAGAATGTGTGGTTTTACAGTATCTGGCATCACTCTGCTGGTTGGAGAATGTGTGGGTTAATACTATCTGGCATCTCTCTGCTGGTGGAGAATGTGTGGGTTAACAGTATCTGGAATGTCTCTGCTGGTGGAGAATGTGTGGGTTAACAGTATACGGCATCTGTCTGCTGGTGGAGAATGTGTGGGTTAACAGTATCCGGCATCTCTCTGGTGGTGGAGAATGTGTGGCTTAACTGTATCTGGCATCTCTCTGCTGGTGGACAAAGTGTGGGTTAACAGTATCTGGAATCTCTCTGCTGGTTGGAGGTTGTGTGGGTTAACAGTATCTGGCATCTCTCTGCTGGTTGGAGAATGTGTGGTTTAACAGTATCTGGCATCTCTCTGCTGGTGGAGAATGTGCGGGTTAACAGTATCTGGAATGTCTCTGCTGGTGGAGAATGTGTGGGTTAACAGTATACGGCATCTCTCTGCTGGTGGAGAATGTGTGGGTTAACAGTATCCGGCATCTCTCTGCTGATGGAGAATGTGTGGGTTAACAGTATCCGGCATCTCTCTGCTGGTTGAGAATGTGTGGGTTAACAGTATCCGGCATCTGTCTGCTGGTGGAGAATGTGTGGGTTAACAGTATCCGGCATTTCTCTGCTGATGGTGAATGTGTGGGTTAACAGTATCTGGAATCTCTCTGCTGATGGAGAATGTGCGGGTTAACTGTATCTGGAATCTCTCTCATGGTTCGGAGAATGTGTGGGTAACAGTATCTGGTATCTCTCTTCTGGTGGAGAATTTGTGGGTTAACAGTATCCGGCATCTGTCTGCTGGTAGAGAATGTGTGGGTTAACAGTATCCGTCATCTCTCTGCTGGTTGGAGAATGTGTGGGTAACAGTATCTGGCATCTCTCTGCTGGTAGAGACTCTGTGGCTTAACAGTATCTTGCATCTCTCTGCTGGTGGACAATGTGTGGGTTAACAGTATCTGGAATCTCTCTGCTGGTTGGAGGTTGTGTGGGTTAACAGTATCTGGAATCTCTCTGCTGGTTGGAGAATGTGTGGGTTAACAGTATACGGCATCTCTCTGCTGGTTGGAGAATGTGTGGGTTAAGAGTATCCGGCATCTCTCTGCTGGTGGAGAATGTGTGGGTTCACAGTATCCAGCATCTCTCTGCTGATGGAGAATGTGTGGGTAGCAGTATCTGTCATCTCTCTGATGGTTGGAGAATGTGTGGGTTAACATTATCCGGCATCTCTTTGCTGGTTGGAGAATGTGTGGGTTTACAGTATCTTGCATCTCTCTGCTGGTGGAGAATGTGTGGGTTAACAGTATCCGGCATCTCTCTGCTGATGGTGAATGTGTGAGTTAACATTATCCGGCATCTCTTTGCTGGTTGGAGAATGTGAGGGTTTACAGTATCCGGCATCTCTCTGCTGGTGGAGAATGTGTGGGTTAACAGTATCCGGCATCTCTCTGCTGGTGGAGAATGTGTGGGTTATCAGTATCTGGCAGCTTTCTGCTGGTGGAGAATGTGTGGGTTACCAGTATACGGCCTCTCCCTGCTGGTTGGAGAATTTGTGGGTTAACAGTATCCGGCATCTGTCTGCTGGTGGAGAATGTGTGGGTTAACAGTATCCGGCATCTCTCTGCTGGTTGGAGAATGTGTGGGTTAACAGTATCCGGCCCACTCTGCTGGTTGGAGAATGTGTGGGTTAACAGTATCTGGCACCTCTCTGCTGGTGGAGAATGTGTGGGTTAACAGTATCCGGCATCTCTCTGTTGGTGGAGAATGTTTGGGTTCACAGTATCAGGCATCTCTCTACTGATGGAGAATGCGTGAGTTAACAGTATCCGGCATCTGTCCGCTGGTGGCGAATGTGTGTGTTAACAGTATGCGGCATCTCTCTGCTGGTGGAGAATGTGTGTGTTATCAGTGTCCGGCATCTCTCTGCTGGTTGGAGAGTGTGTGGTTAACAGTATCCGGCATCTCTTTGCTGGTGGAGAATGCGTGGGTTAACAGTACCTGGCATCTCTCTGCTGGTTGGAGAATGTGTTGGTTAACAGTATCCGGCATCTCTCTGCTGGTGGAGAATGTGTGGGTTAAGAGTATCCGGCATCTCTCTGCTGGTGGAGAATGTGTGGGTTAACAGTATCCGGCATCTCTCTGCTGGTGGAGAATGTGTGGGTTATCAGTATCTGGCAGCTTTCTGCTGGTGGAGAATGTGTGGGTTACCAGTATACGGCCTCTCCCTGCTGGTTGGAGAATTTGTGGGTTAACAGTATCCGGCATCTGTCTGCTGGTGGAGAATGTGTGGGTTAACAGTATCCGGCATCTCTCTGCTGGTTGGAGAATGTGTGGGTTAACAGTATCCGGCCCACTCTGCTGGTTGGAGAATGTGTGGGTTAACAGTATCTGGCACCTCTCTGCTGGTGGAGAATGTGTGGGTTAACAGTATCCGGCATCTCTCTGTTGGTGGAGAATGTTTGGGTTCACAGTATCAGGCATCTCTCTACTGATGGAGAATGCGTGAGTTAACAGTATCCGGCATCTGTCCGCTGGTGGCGAATGTGTGTGTTAACAGTATGCGGCATCTCTCTGCTGGTGGAGAATGTGTGTGTTATCAGTGTCCGGCATCTCTCTGCTGGTTGGAGAGTGTGTGGTTAACAGTATCCGGCATCTCTTTGCTGGTGGAGAATGCGTGGGTTAACAGTACCTGGCATCTCTCTGCTGGTTGGAGAATGTGTTGGTTAACAGTATCCGGCATCTCTCTGCTGGTGGAGAATGTGTGGGTTAAGAGTATCCGGCATCTCTCTGCTGGTGGAGAATGTGTGGGTTAACAGTATCTGGAATCTCTCTCATGGTTTGGAGAATGTGTGGGTAACAGTATCTGGCATCTCTCTGCTGGTGGAGAATGTGTGGCTTAACGGTATCTGGCATCTCTCTGCTGGTGGACAATGTGTGGGTTAACAGTATCTGGAATCTCTCTGCTGGTTGGAGGTTGTGTGGGTTAACAGTATCTGGAATCTTTCTGCTGGTTGGAGAATGTGTGGGTTAATAGTATCCGGCATCTCTGTGCTGATGGAGAATGTGTGGTTTTACAGTATCTGGCATCACTCTGCTGGTTGGAGAATGTGTGGGTTAATAGTATCTGGCATCTCTCTGCTGGTGGAGAATGTGTGGGTTAACAGTATCTGGAATGTCTCTGCTGGTGGAGAATGTGTGGGTTAACAGTATACGGCATCTGTCTGCTGGTGGAGAATGTGTGGGTTAACAGTATCCGGCATCTCTCTGGTGGTGGAGAATGTGTGGCTTAACTGTATCTGGCATCTCTCTGCTGGTGGACAAAGTGTGGGTTAACAGTATCTGGCATCTCTCTGCTGGTTGGAGAATGTGTGGTTTAACAGTATCTGGCATCTCTCTGCTGGTGGAGAATGTGCGGGTTAACAGTATCTGGAATGTCTCTGCTGGTGGAGAATGTGTGGGTTAACAGTATACGGCATCTCTCTGCTGGTGGAGAATGTGTGGGTTAACAGTATCCGGCATCTCTCTGCTGATGGAGAATGTGTGGGTTAACAGTATCCGGCATCTCTCTGCTGGTTGAGAATGTGTGGGTTAACAGTATCCGGCATCTGTCTGCTGGTGGAGAATGTGTGGGTTAACAGTATCCGGCATTTCTCTGCTGATGGTGAATGTGTGGGTTAACAGTATCTGGAATCTCTCTGCTGATGGAGAATGTGCGGGTTAACTGTATCTGGAATCTCTCTCATGGTTCGGAGAATGTGTGGGTAACAGTATCTGGCATCTCTCTTCTGGTGGAGAATGTGTGGGTTAACAGTATCCGGCATCTGTCTGCTGGTAGAGAATGTGTGGGTTAACAGTATCCGTCATCTCTCTGCTGGTTGGAGAATGTGTGGGTAACAGTATCTGGCATCTCTCTGCTGGTAGAGACTCTGTGGCTTAACAGTATCTTGCATCTCTCTGCTGGTGGACAATGTGTGGGTTAACAGTATCTGGAATCTCTCTGCTGGTTGGAGGTTGTGTGGGTTAACAGTATCTGGAATCTCTCTGCTGGTTGGAGAATGTGTGGGTTAATAGTCTCCGGCATCTCTCTGCTGATGGAGAATGTGTGGTTTTATAGTATCTGGCATCTCTCTGCTGGTTGGAGAATGTGTGGGTTAACAGTATCTGGCATCTCTCTGCTGGTGGAGAATGTGTGGGTTAACAGTATCTGGAATGTCTCTGCTGGTGGAGAATGTGTGGGTTAACAGTATACGGCATCTGTCTGCTGGAGGAGAATGTGTGGGTTAACAGTATCCGGCATCTCTCTGCTGATGGAGAATCTGTGGGTAAACAGTATCCGGCATCTGTCCGCTGGTGGCGAATGTGTGTGTTAACAGTATTCGGCATCTCTGTGCTGGTGGAGAATGTGTGGGTTAAGAGTATCCGGCATCTCTCTGCTGGTGGAGAATGTGTGGGTTAACAGTATCTGGCATCTCTCTGCTGGTTGGAGAATGTGTCGGGTAACAGTATCCGGCATCTCTCTGCTGATGGAGAATGTGTGTGTTAACAGTATCTGGAATCCCTCTGCTGATGGAGTATGTGCGGGTTAACAGTATCTGGAATCTCTCTGCTGGTTGGAGAATGTGTGGGTTAACAGTATCTGGCATCTCTCTGCTGCTGGAGTATGTGTGGGTTAACAGTATCCGGTATCTCTCTGCTGGTGGAGAATGTGTGTGTTAACAGTATCCGGCATCTCTCTGCTGCTGGAGAATGTGTGGGTTAATAGTATCTGGCAACATTCTGCTGGTGGAGAATGTGTGGGTTAACAGTATACGGCATCTCTCTGCTGGTTGGAGAATGTGTTGGTTAACAGTACCCGGCATCTCTCTGCTGGTGGAGAATGTGTGGGTTCACAGTATCCGGCATCTCTCTGCTGGTGGAGAATGTGTGTGTTAACTGTATCCAGCATCTCTCTGCTGATGGAGAATGTGTGGGGTTGCAGTATCTGTCATCTCTCTGATGGTTGGAGAATGTGTGGGTTAACAGTATCCGGCATCTCTCTGCTGATGGAGAATCTGTGGGTTCACAGTATCCGGCATCTGTCCGCTGGTGGCGAATGTGTGTGTTAACAGTATCCGGCATCTCTCTGCTGGTGGAGAATGTGTGGGTTAACAGTATCCGGCATCTCTCTGCTGGTGGAGAATGTGTGGGTTATCAGTATCTGGCATCTTTCTGCTGGTGGAGAAGGTGTGGGTTACCAGTATACGGCCTCTCCCTGCTGGTTGGAGAATTTGTGGGTTAACAGTATCCGGCATCTGTCTGCTGGTGGAGAATGTGTGGGTTAACAGTATCCGGCATCTCTCTGTTGGTGGAGAATGTGTGGGTTCACAGTATCCGGCATCTCTCTGCTGGTGGAGAATGTGTGGGTTAGCAGTATCCGGCATCTGTCCGCTGGTGGCGAATGTGTGTGTTAACAGTATCCGGCATCTCTCTGCTGGTGGAGAATGTGTGTGTTATCAGTGTCCGGCATCTCTCTGCTGGTTGGAGAGTGTGTGGTTAACAGTATCCGGCATCTCTTTGCTGGTGGAGAATGCGTGGGTTAACAGTACCTGGCATCTCTCTTCTGGTTGGAGAATGTGTGGGTTAACAGTATCTGGAATCTCTCTGCTGGTGGAGAATGTGTTGGTTAAGAGTATCCGGCATCTCTCTGCTGGTGGAGAATGTGTGGGTTAAGAGTACCCGGCATCTCTCTGCTGGTGGAGAATGTGTGGGTAACAGTATCTGGCATCTCTCTGCTGGTGGAGAATGTGTGTGTTAATGGTATCCGGCATCTCTCTGCTGGTGGAGAATGTGTGGGTTAACAGTATCCGGCATCTCTCTGCTGGTGGAGAATGTGTGGGTTAACAGTTTCCGGCATCTCTCTGCTGGTGGAGAATGTGTGGGTAACAGTATCTGGCATCTCTCTGCTGGTGGAGAATGTGTGGCTTAACGGTATCTGGCATCTCTCTGCTGGTGGACAATGTGTGGGTTAACAGTATCTGGAATCTCTCTGCTGGTTGAAGGTTGTGTGGGTTAACAGTATCTGGAATCTTTCTGCTGGTTGGAGAATGTGTGGGTTAATAGTATCCGGCATCTCTCTGCTGGTGGAGAATGTGTGGGTTAACAGTATCTGGAATGTCTCTGCTGGTGGAGAATGTGTGGGTTAACAATATACGGCATCTGTCTGCTGGTGGAGAATGTGTGGGTTAACAGTATCCGGCATCTCTCTGGTGGTGGAGAATGTGTGGCTTAACTGTATCTGGCATCTCTCTGCTGGTGGACAAAGTGTGGGTTAACAGTATCTGGAATCTCTCTGCTGGTTGGAGGTTGTGTGGGTTAACAGTATCTGGCATCTCTCTGCTGGTTGGAGAATGTGTGGTTTAACAGTATCTGGCATCTCTCTGCTGGTGGAGAATGTGCGGGTTAACAGTATCTGGAATGTCTCTGCTGGTGGAGAATGTGTGGGTTAACAGTATACGGCATCTCTCTGCTGGTGGAGAATGTGTGGGTTAACAGAATCCGGCATCTCTCTGCTGATGGAGAATGTGTGGGTTAACAGTATCCGGCATCTCTCTGCTGGTTGAGAATGTGTGGGTTAACAGTATCCGGCATCTGTCTGCTGGTGGAGAATGTGTGGGTTAACAGTATCCGGCATTTCTCTGCTGATGGAGAATGTGTGGGTTAACAGTATCTGGAATCTCTCTGCTGATGGAGAATGTGCGGGTTAACCATATCTGGAATCTCTCTCATGGTTTGGAGAATGTGTGGGTAACAGTATCTGGCATCTCTCTGCTGGTGGAGAATGTGTGGTTTAACAGTATCCGGCATCTGTCTGCTGGTAGAGAATGTGTGGGTTAACAGTATCCGTCATCTCTCTGCTGGTTGGAGAATGTGTGGGTAACAGTATCTGGCATCTCTCTGCTGGTCGAGAGTGTGTGGCTTAACAGTATCTTGAATCTCTCTGCTGGTGGACAATGTGTGGGTTAACAGTATCTGGAATCTCTCTGCTGGTTGGAGAATGTGTGGGTTAATAGTATCTGGCATCTCTCTGCTGTTTGGAGAATGTGTGGGTTAACAGTATCTGGCATCTCTGCTGGTGGAGAATGTGTGGGTTAACAGTGGGTCTGGATGTCTGCTGGTGGAGAATGTGTGGGTTAACAGTATACGGCATCTCTCTGCTGGTGGAGAATGTGTGGGTTAACAGTATCCGGCATCTCTCTGCTGATGGAGAATGTGTGGGTTAACAGTATCCGGCATCTCTCTGCTGGTTGAGAATGTGTGGGTTAACAGTATCCGGCATCTGTCTGCTGGTGGAGAATGTGTGGGTTAACAGTATCCGGCATTTCTCTGCTGATGGTGAATGTGTGGGTTAACAGTATCTGGAATCTCTCTGCTGATGGAGAATGTGCGGGTTAACTGTATCTGGAATCTCTCTCATGGTTCGGAGAATGTGTGGGTAACAGTATCTGGCATCTCTCTTCTGGTGGAGAATGTGTGGGTTAACAGTATCCGGCATCTGTCTGCTGGTAGAGAATGTGTGGGTTAACAGTATCCGTCATCTCTCTGCTGGTTGGAGAATGTGTGGGTAACAGTATCTGGCATCTCTCTGCTGGTAGAGACTCTGTGGCTTAACAGTATCTTGCATCTCTCTGCTGGTGGACAATGTGTGGGTTAACAGTATCTGGAATCTCTCTGCTGGTTGGAGGTTGTGTGGGTTAACAGTATCTGGAATCTCTCTGCTGGTTGGAGAATGTGTGGGTTAATAGTCTCCGGCATCTCTCTGCTGATGGAGAATGTGTGGTTTTATAGTATCTGGCATCTCTCTGCTGGTTGGAGAATGTGTGGGTTAACAGTATCTGGCATCTCTCTGCTGGTGGAGAATGTGTGGGTTAACAGTATCTGGAATGTCTCTGCTGGTGGAGAATGTGTGGGTTAACAGTATACGGCATCTGTCTGCTGGAGGAGAATGTGTGGGTTAACAGTATCCGGCATCTCTCTGCTGATGGAGAATCTGTGGGTAAACAGTATCCGGCATCTGTCCGCTGGTGGCGAATGTGTGTGTTAACAGTATTCGGCATCTCTGTGCTGGTGGAGAATGTGTGGGTTAAGAGTATCCGGCATCTCTCTGCTGGTGGAGAATGTGTGGGTTAACAGTATCTGGCATCTCTCTGCTGGTTGGAGAATGTGTCGGGTAACAGTATCCGGCATCTCTCTGCTGATGGAGAATGTGTGTGTTAACAGTATCTGGAATCCCTCTGCTGATGGAGTATGTGCGGGTTAACAGTATCTGGAATCTCTCTGCTGGTTGGAGAATGTGTGGGTTAACAGTATCTGGCATCTCTCTGCTGCTGGAGTATGTGTGGGTTAACAGTATCCGGTATCTCTCTGCTGGTGGAGAATGTGTGTGTTAACAGTATCCGGCATCTCTCTGCTGCTGGAGAATGTGTGGGTTAATAGTATCTGGCAACATTCTGCTGGTGGAGAATGTGTGGGTTAACAGTATACGGCATCTCTCTGCTGGTTGGAGAATGTGTTGGTTAACAGTACCCGGCATCTCTCTGCTGGTGGAGAATGTGTGGGTTCACAGTATCCGGCATCTCTCTGCTGGTGGAGAATGTGTGTGTTAACTGTATCCAGCATCTCTCTGCTGATGGAGAATGTGTGGGGTTGCAGTATCTGTCATCTCTCTGATGGTTGGAGAATGTGTGGGTTAACAGTATCCGGCATCTCTCTGCTGATGGAGAATCTGTGGGTTCACAGTATCCGGCATCTGTCCGCTGGTGGCGAATGTGTGTGTTAACAGTATCCGGCATCTCTCTGCTGGTGGAGAATGTGTGGGTTAACAGTATCCGGCATCTCTCTGCTGGTGGAGAATGTGTGGGTTATCAGTATCTGGCATCTTTCTGCTGGTGGAGAAGGTGTGGGTTACCAGTATACGGCCTCTCCCTGCTGGTTGGAGAATTTGTGGGTTAACAGTATCCGGCATCTGTCTGCTGGTGGAGAATGTGTGGGTTAACAGTATCCGGCATCTCTCTGTTGGTGGAGAATGTGTGGGTTCACAGTATCCGGCATCTCTCTGCTGGTGGAGAATGTGTGGGTTAGCAGTATCCGGCATCTGTCCGCTGGTGGCGAATGTGTGTGTTAACAGTATCCGGCATCTCTCTGCTGGTGGAGAATGTGTGTGTTATCAGTGTCCGGCATCTCTCTGCTGGTTGGAGAGTGTGTGGTTAACAGTATCCGGCATCTCTTTGCTGGTGGAGAATGCGTGGGTTAACAGTACCTGGCATCTCTCTTCTGGTTGGAGAATGTGTGGGTTAACAGTATCTGGAATCTCTCTGCTGGTGGAGAATGTGTTGGTTAAGAGTATCCGGCATCTCTCTGCTGGTGGAGAATGTGTGGGTTAAGAGTACCCGGCATCTCTCTGCTGGTGGAGAATGTGTGGGTAACAGTATCTGGCATCTCTCTGCTGGTGGAGAATGTGTGTGTTAATGGTATCCGGCATCTCTCTGCTGGTGGAGAATGTGTGGGTTAACAGTATCCGGCATCTCTCTGCTGGTGGAGAATGTGTGGGTTAACAGTTTCCGGCATCTCTCTGCTGGTGGAGAATGTGTGGGTAACAGTATCTGGCATCTCTCTGCTGGTGGAGAATGTGTGGCTTAACGGTATCTGGCATCTCTCTGCTGGTGGACAATGTGTGGGTTAACAGTATCTGGAATCTCTCTGCTGGTTGAAGGTTGTGTGGGTTAACAGTATCTGGAATCTTTCTGCTGGTTGGAGAATGTGTGGGTTAATAGTATCCGGCATCTCTCTGCTGGTGGAGAATGTGTGGGTTAACAGTATCTGGAATGTCTCTGCTGGTGGAGAATGTGTGGGTTAACAATATACGGCATCTGTCTGCTGGTGGAGAATGTGTGGGTTAACAGTATCCGGCATCTCTCTGGTGGTGGAGAATGTGTGGCTTAACTGTATCTGGCATCTCTCTGCTGGTGGACAAAGTGTGGGTTAACAGTATCTGGAATCTCTCTGCTGGTTGGAGGTTGTGTGGGTTAACAGTATCTGGCATCTCTCTGCTGGTTGGAGAATGTGTGGTTTAACAGTATCTGGCATCTCTCTGCTGGTGGAGAATGTGTGGTTTTATACTATCTGGCATCTCTCTGCTGTTTGGAGAATGTGTGGGTTAACAGTATCTGGCATCTCTCTGCTGGTGGAGAATGTGTGGGTTAACAGTGTCTGGAATGTCTCTGCTGGTGGAGAATGTGTGGGTTAACAGTATACGGCATCTCTCTGCTGTGGAGAATGTGTGGGTTAACAGTATCCGGCATCTCTCTGCTGATGGAGAATGTGTGGGTTAACAGTATCCGGCATCTCTCTGCTGGTTGAGAATGTGTGGGTTAACAGTATCCGGCATCTGTCTGCTGGTGGAGAATGTGTGGGTTAACAGTATCCGGCATTTCTC